>NC_092711.1:281883031-281937251 GCF_047496885.1 Scyliorhinus torazame | reverse complement strand
GAATGCGCAGCTGGCAGGATGAGAATTCATCATGCATGCTTGCAATTCTATTGGGTGAAGTTTAAACCTTGCTTGCAATTCTATTGGATAAGTCTCAACGTAGCAGCTTCAGGGATTGGATCACGACCAACTGGGGTGGGCTATTGATTTTTGAAAATTGTATAAGTACTATGTTCTGGCCTTTGCTCGGCAGAACAGATCTTGGCCAATATCCTGTCTGTTCTCCGTGTACACGTAACAAGCTTGATTAAATAGCCATCTTGTCCAGGTTGTCGATGTGTTTTCTCCTCTCTAGACAGAGTTGAGCTCAGGGAATAACCCCACGTGGAAGCTGACTCAAATCACAGGTCCTGAAACCGCTCCTAAACAGGCCCACCAAGTTTCCCGGGCTGCAGGATCTGCCGCCATTGCCTGGATGCCCCAGGTCCAGGGGGTGATCGATGGCATGCATGCCGTCCTACAAGCACCAGGGCATCAGGGAGTGCCCTATGTTTTTTTGTTTTTTTTAAATTAAGGGGCAATTTAGCGTGGCCAATCCACCTATGCTGCAGATCTTTGGGTTGTGGGCTGAGACCCAGGCAAACACGGGGAGAATGTCTAAGTGCCCTGCATTAACAGGAAGGGATTCCACTCTATAAATGTTCAGATCATGTGCGATCACCTCCTGAGGATCATGCACATGTGTGTTCACTACCCTGGGAGCATGCATGACAGCTGCTCCTGGGGCACACAGCGATCCCTGATGTCTTCGAGGACCACCCTAGGATGACGGGTTGGCTGGTGGGAAACAACGCATAGCCACTGAAGACATGGTTAATAACGCTGGTACAGAGGCCTGAGTCCGAGGCAGAGGCCCGTTATAACGAGGCCCATGCTGCCAGCCGTGCTGTCACTGAGTGGTGCATCAGGCTGCTCAAGATGTGGTTCCACTGCCTGGACTGCTCTGGCATTGCCCTGCTATACAGGCCCCAGAGGCCTCAATTTGTGGTGATCTACTGTGCCCTCAACAATGTGGCACAGCATCAGGGTGACATGTTGGAGGAGGTGGCGGAGGGGCATGCAACCTCATTTGAGGAACAGGGCGAGGTGGACCAGGAGGGGCTGCAGGATGACCCCGCGGAGGAGCCGGAGGATGGATGACCAGGGAGGCCCTCATCGTCTCCAGATCCCCTGAGGATGAGGCTATATCCATCAACGCAACAGCATCCCACCTCCATCTCACCAACCATCCTTTCCCCCCACCCCCCGCCATTGAAGGATCTATGTAACATCAGTCCAGGATGCTACACCTCTGTTGTCGCTGTCAGTGGGCCACTGTAGCAGATAGGCGAGTAATGATCACTCGCTGTGAGGAAAGCTCTGATGCTGCTCAGGATCTGATGAAGTCTGATTCCTGTCTTTCTGCTGACACTGCGCTCACACCCATCCTCATCACAGATTCTGCATTGGGAGCTTTAGATCTTGGACCTCTGCGCCGGCGGGCAGGGGAGGGAATGCGGGCAGGCTCGCTGTGACGATTCACATGACAGAGGCTTCATATGTATCAAAATGTGAAATAATTTAATGGTGAACAGGGGCGAAATTCTCCGGAAACGGCGCGATGTCCGCCGACTGGCGCCCAAAACGGCGCAAATCAGACAGGCATCGCGCCGCCCCAAAGGTGCGGAATGCTCCGCACCTTTGGGTGCCGAGCTCCAACCTTAAGGGGGCTAGGTCGGCGCCGGACGAATTTCAGCCTCGCCAGCTGGCGGAAAAGGCCTTTGGTGCCCCGCCAGCTGGCGCGGAAATGACATCTCCGGGCGGCGCATGCGCGGGAGCGTCAGTGGCCGCTGACAGCATTCCCACGCATGCGCAGTGGAGGGAGTCTCTTCTGCCTCCGCCATGGTGGAGACCGTGGCGGAGGCAGAAGGGAAAGAGTGCCCCCATGGCACAGGCCCACCCGCGGATCGGTGGGCCCCGATCGCGGGCCAGGCCACCGTGGGGGCACCCCCCGGGGCCAGATCGCCCCGCGCCCCGCCCCAGGACCCCGGAGCCCGCCCGCGCCGCCTTGTCCCGCCGGTAAGGTAGGTGGTCTAATCTACGCCGGCGGGACAGGCATTTTAGCGGCGGGACTTCGGCCCATCCGGGCCGGAGAATCGCGCGGGGGGGCCCGCCAACCGGCGCGGCGCGATTCCCGCCCCCGCCGAATCTCCGGTGCCGGAGACTTCGGCAACCGGCAGGGGCGGGATTCACGCCAGCCCCCGGCGATTCTCTGACCCGGCGGGGGTCGGAGAATCTCACCCCATATTTCCATTTCCCCTAGCTACAGATAATGACCTCCCCAGTGCCACTGCTCCTCACTCTTGTTGATCTTCCGTGGTCTACAGCTATGTCTAGGTGTATCCCCAGGATGCACATCAGAGGTGGAGGCAGCCTGCTGCTTTCCGCGCCCTGTGGCCTTTGATGCCTTTGGCGGACATCCTCTGGAGTGCCTGAGCTGGAGGGCCCCGGCTGACTTACTGGTGTCACACACATCACCATACCACCCTGTTCTGCCCGCTGCCCTTGAGATGCGCCGTTGTCAGAAGTGGGGAATTCAGAAGAACTGTAGATCACTTTACTCATTTGGTGGAAGGTACCGGGTTGGTCTCCAGCGTGATCTCCTCCCTGACAGTGTCCATAGGATCTTGGGAGACTCTACGGTACCGCGGGGCAGCTGGAATGAACTCCTGAAGCCTCTGGGTCACCTGGCCCTGCCAGTCCCTGAGGCTCCCGATTGTCTGCACCATGGTATCGACGCCCTTAGCGATGATCCTCAGTGACTGGGCCATGCTCGGGAGTGCATCGGCAATGTTCACCTGCGCCTGGGATATGAACCTCATTGACTAGACCATGATGTTGAAGTCCTAAGTCAGGGTCATGAGTCATGCCTTGGACATCACCATTCAATGCTCCAGGTTTTCCACAGCGATCACCACCCTTGCAGTGTTGGCTTGTGTGCCGCACATTGTTGGTACCATCTTGTGGGCATGAAGGCTTTGGGACTCCCCCAATCTGCCTTGCAGTCACTAGAATGTCACTGACACCGCTGCCTGAATCTTACGGTTCTGGCCTATCATCTGCATCAGCTCAAGGAGAGCCTGGTCCAGAGGTTCAACATCTGGTTGGGACCTAGCTCTGTCTTGGCATTCAGCAGAACTCTGACTGCTGTCTTGTTTGGATGTTTCTGCCTCCACCTGATGTGCATCAGCAACTCTGTGGTGCTCACCAGATAGTGCACCTGAAGCCTATCTACTAATGCCGCCCACCAATGTGTGTTTCTCTGCGCAGTAGGAAGGTGTGGGTGATAGATGTGATGCATCACCTGTACTCACCTTGGAACTCTCCTCCGAGGTGTTTTCTTGGGTGGCATGCGGGGTACGACTCCGGATGGCTCGGCCTCATCAGATCGAGATCCTGCAAGACAATCAATATGTTGTCAGTGAAAGGGAAAGGTTAATTTTGTGGGACATCAACAACTCACTTGAGACAGGTTATCTGGGTGAAGCGACAGTGTACCCTCACCTCTCTAGCAGAGGCCGACTTTGCTGTCTCCTTGGGCAGCCCCACGATCTCCAGGGCACATTCTTCATAGGGGTGAAAGCTCGTACCTCTGGCACTCCTCCCCCTTCTTCACCCTTTCCCTATTATTATGGACTGTCTTGCGGGGACAAAGAGAGGACATTGTGAACCTCATGCTTGATGGGTCAGAGGGTCTATAGCAGGTGATCTTTGTGGGCACCGCACCTAGACATGAACGGGCTTTGCTGCTGGGTGCCAGAGGGTTCTGAGGAACAAGCTTGAAGATTGGATGTAGGTTAGGGTTAAGGTGCAAGGCGTCAGCCAGTCAATTGGTGGGCGGAGCAGGGTTTTGGGAATTTGAGGGGTGGCAGGCAGAACTGATGCCAAGAGAGAGGTGGTAACATACCCTTTCAGCTCATTAAAGGTCATTCATCTTCTTCCGAAATTGGACAGTGGTCTTCCTGGCCATGCTGCCCGCATTCACTGCACCTGCCACTACCTCACAGGTGGCATTGCTGCTGGTTCTCCGACCCCCTCCGGTGCAGGTTCACTTCCCACCTCGGGTGACTGTCCGTGTGGAGTTTGCACATTCCCTCCCCATCTGCGTGGGTTTCCTTCAGTTGCTCCGGCTTCCTCCCACAGTCCATAGGTTATGTTAGGTGGATTGGCCATGCTAAATTGCCTCTTTGTGTCTAAAGGTTAGGTGGGGTTACTGGGGATAAGGCAGGGAATTGAGCCTAGGTGGGGTTCTCTTTTGGAGAGCCAGTGCAGACTCAATGGGCCAAATGGCCTCCTAGTGCACTGTAGGGATTCTATAATTTTATCATAGATTATCATAGAATTAACAGTACAGAAGGAGGCCATTCGGCCCATTGAGTCTGCCCGGCTCTTGGAAAGAGCACCCCACCCAAGGTCAACACCTCCACCCAACACTAAAGGCAATTTTGGACACTAAGGGCAATTTATCATAGCCAATCCACCTAACCTGCACATCTTTGGACTGTGGGAGGAAACCGGAGCACCCGGAGGAACTCCACGCACACACGGGGAGGATGTGCAGACTCCGCACAGACAGTGACCCAAGCCAGAATCGAACCTGGGACCCTGGAGCTGTGAAGCAATTGTGCTATCCACAATGCTACCATGCTGCCCCCTGTTATGAACAGGGTGTCCCGCCTCTCATCCACGGCATTGAGAAGCCTGATCAGCCCAAAGTGAGAATCAGGGTCGGGATTCTCCAGAATCCCAGCCAAGTGTAGATGCCGGTGTAGACGGGCATCTTGGCCCAGCGATTCAGCGGCCCTCAGGGGGCCTGCATGGTGCCGGAGTGCTCCCCGCTGCTACGGTGCCGATACACAGCCCTGCACTGCCGGCACGGGTTCACACATGCGTGCAACAGCCATCTCTGCGCCGGCGCATTCGCGTGGTGGCCGTTTCCGCACCAGCGCCGCACAACATGGTAGAGCCCTACAGCGGTATGGCGGGAATTTCCTTCGTCTCCGGCGATTGTCCGACCCAGCGTGGGCTCGGAGAATCCCGGCCCTGCAGGTCTGTGTGCTGCCATCCTCATTTGTTGACTGAGAGTAAGTGGTGAGGGAGCGTTTAAAAGCAGCTCCCCTCTGTTAGCGGCGAGCAGCTGAGGCGCAATTCGGGCAAATCAAACAGCGAGGGAGCCAGGGTCTAAGTGCTGTTGAATACAGGCCACGGTCGCGCCATCATTGTTTTTAAAATTTAGAGCAGCCAATTATTTTGTATTCCATTTAAGGGGCAATTTAGCAAGGCCAATCCACCGAACCTGCACATCTTTGGGTTGTGGAGGTGAAACCCACGCAGACATGGGGAGAACGTGCAAACTCCACAAGGACAGTGACCCAGGACCGGGTTTCGAACCCAGGTCCTCAGTGCCGCAGCTCCAGTGCTAACCACTGTGCCACATGCCACCCTTCGATCGCGCCATCATGGCCGCCTAGAAACACACTTCTAGAATTATTTCCGCTGAATCGGGCCCATAAGCAACTTTATTAAAATGCCTTCACTATTTACAGTTCAAAGTATGGTTGTATATCGTGTAGCATCCACCATGCAGGCTCGCTGCTTACAGATTGTTGCTCTAGACTGCTCTCTGACCTGGGGCGAAATTCTCCGTTATCGGCGGAAAGTCCGCCGATCGGCGCAAAAAACGGCGCAAATCCGACTTGCATCACGTCGGAAAAATGGGTCGATAGTCTCTGGCCCGAAATGGGCTAGCAGCGACGTAACGGGATCCGCGCTTGCGCAGTGGTTCACGCCGTGCAGCGTCACACGCGCTGCACGGCGTGACGGCTCATAAGGCCGCGCTGCTCCCCCCCACCCGACCGGAACACCCGACTGGATGGTTGGCCGTCGCTCAGCCCCGAGGTTCGAGTCACGCGATGTGGAGGCACTCCTGGACGCGGTGGAGCAGAGGAGGGACGCCCTGTATCCCGGGCACGGCCGCAGAGTTGCCCCACGCCACAGCCGGCGTCTGTGGAGGGAAGTGGCAGAGGCCGTCACCGCTGTGGCCCTGACACCACAGACAGGCACCCAGTGCCACAAGAAGGTGAACGACCTCGTCAGAGCAGGCAGGGTGAGCCTCCCCCATATCCCCCCCTCCCAATATCCCCCCCTCCCCCATATCCCCCTCCCCATATCCCCCATATCCCCCATCCCCCATATCCCACCCTCCCCCATATCCCCCCTCCCCCATAACTCCCCTCCCCATATCCCCCCTCCCGCATATACCCCCTCCGCCATATCCCCCATATCCCGCCCTCCCCATATCCCCCTCCCCCATATCCCCCATATCCCCCCTCCCCATATCCCCCCTCCCCATATCCCCCCTTGCCCATATCCCCCCTCGCCCATATCCCCCCTCCGCCATATCCCCATATCCCTCCTCCCCCATATCCCCCCTCCCCCATATCCCCCTCCCCCATATCCCCCTCCCAATATCCCCCATATCCCCCCTCCGCCATATCCCCCATATCACCCCCCCATATCCCCCCTGCCCCATATCCCCCCTCCCCCATATCCCCCCTCCGCCATATCCCCATATCCCCCTCCCCATATCCCCCCTCCCCCATATCCCCCCTCCCCCATATCCCCCTCCCCATATCCCCCCTCCCCCATATCCCCCTCCCCCATATCCCCCTCCCCCATATCCCCCTCCCCCATATCCCCCCTCCCCCATATCCCCCCTCCCCCATATCCCCCATATCCCCCCTCCCCCATATCCCCCATATCCCCCCTCCCCATATCCCCCCTCCCCATATCCCCCCCATATCCCCCCTCCCCCCATATCCCCCCTCCCCCCATATCCCCCCTCCCCCATATCCCCCCTCCCACATATCCCCCCCTCCGCCATATCCCCCCTCCCCCATATCCCCCCTCCCCCAATATCCCCCCTCCCCCATATCCCCCCTCCCCCATATCCCCCCTCCCCCATATCCCCCTCCCCCATATCCCCCCTCCCCCATATCCCCCCTCCCCCATATCCCCCATATCCCCCCTCCCACATATCCCCCCTCCCCCATATCCCCCCTCCCCCATTTCCCCCCTCCCCATATCCCCCTCCCCCATATCCCCCCTCCCCTATATCCCCCATATCCCCAAGTGAATCCAGCCCTAACCTTAACCTCTGCAATGCACGCGCAACTGATGGCGTGCATTCATATACTTGCCTAACACTGTTGCCTTTTACCCCTGCCCCCCCCCCCGCACAGGAGAAGCGTGCACACAACAATAGGGAGCATGTGAGGACTGGAGGAGGGCCCGCTGATGAGAGGCCACTTACCGTACACGAGGAAAGGGCCCTGGAACTGGCTGGCGGACCTGAGGACCGGGAGGTTGCTGATGCAGAGGTCGGGGGCGTACTAGCGAGTGAGCCACCGACAGCCCGTCCCCATATCCCCCCTCCCCTATATCCCCCTCCCCCGTATCACCTGATCACTGCCTGATGTCTAACCATGCATGCTTCATTGTGTATCGCAGGACCAAACGTCCAGGCACCCATCCCCGCAGATGCAGACTGCCCGCAGGATGCCCCTCGGAGACCACAGGAGACGGAGAGACCCGCACCCTCCAGCATGCGACGCCCGCAGGATGCCCCTCGGAGACCACGGGAGACGGAGAGACCCGCACCCTCCAGCATGCGACGCCCGCAGGATGCCCCTCGGAGACCACGGGAGACGGAGAGACCCGCACCCTCCAGCATGCGACGCCCGCAGGATGCCCCTCGGAGACCACAGGAGACGGAGAGACCCGCACCCTCCAGCATACGACGCCCGCAGGATGCCCCTCGGAGACCACAGGAGACGGAGAGACCCGGACCCTCCAGCATGCGACGCCCTCAGGATGCCCCTCGCACACCACGGGAGACGGAGAGACCTGGAGCAACAGGGGGACGACACCCCCGTCACGTGCGGGAGCGACCACCCAGCGATGAGGGGGGCAGCCACAGGCCCCCGTCACATCCGAGCCAGGACACCACTACCCAGGACACCACTACCCAGGACACCCCTACCCGGGACAGCACTACCCAGGACACCCCTACCCAGGACAGCACTACCCAGGAAGACGAAATACCGGACAGTGAGTCAGAGTAGATGGGTGGAGACGAACCCCCACCCCAAAGTGCCATGGACTCAGAGTGGGACGAAGAGCACGACACAATGCCACTGCTGTCACCAACACCCTCCACCATCGCAGAAACACTCACCACGGTTGGGCACTTTAGTGATGAGGCGTCTGGTACACTCACTGGTGCGCACAACACAGCCGTCCCGGTACAGCAGGTGGAGGTAGGCAGGTGGAGGTAGGAGCAGCAGAGGGACCGGGCGGTCGGAGGGCAGCCCAGCCCAAGCGAACATCTGCCGCCCAGATGGATCCCGGGTTCCTGCAGTTACCACACCCACACATAGATCCGATGCAACCACCGACCCGGAGACGAGCGAAGAGGGTGACGGGCGGCTTGCGGCGGCTGCGGTCGCAGGTGGAGGAGTCCACCCGCGTCCAGGAGCTGGGAGTGGTGCCGGTCATGCGTGCCACCCAGGCTGACACCGCACGGGTGGCGTCCGCGGTGTAGGCAATGGGTGCGACGGTGTCAGACATGGGGAACGGTTTGCGAGGCCTGGGGCCTTCCGTGCAGGCGGCGTCTGTGGCCCAGGAAATGGCTGCCCTCTCACAGGAGGCCATGAGCCAGTGCCAGCGCCAGATGGCAGAGGCGCTCAACGCCATAGCCCAGTCTCTGCAGGCCATGGCCCAGTCTCATCGCTGAGGGCATCGGCGCCGGTGGCCATGTGCGAGCCGGCGTCGCACTGTCACAGACAGGGTTTGCCAACACCCTGGGCTCCATGGCTGCAAACCTGCAGACCCCTGTCGATACCAGCACGGGCCTCCAGGACTGGCAGCGCCAGATGTCGGGGGGGCGTCGGATGGCCAGTCCGTTCGGGCCATCGGGCACCCCGAGGGAGGAGGAGGTGGTGTGGTCCGTCCCGGCTCCCTCTGTAGGGGAGGTCCCGGTACACCGCGACACCTCGGACTCCCCCCCTTCCGTCCCAGGTGCATCGGGTGGGCAACGGGCAGGACAGGCTGGCAGCTCGCCATCCCAGTCGCCCGGGCCGCAGCCTGGCCCATCTAGGCCAGGACGCCCCTGGAAACGGCCGCCAAAGGGATCCAGTGTCAGAGGGCAGGAATCACAGGAGTCCACCTCCAGTTCTGCTGTACCATCTGGGGAACCACGTAGACGTAGTCAAAGGGCCCGTAAGGCCAAACAATTAGACACTGAGTAAGTTGGCACGGGTGCAGGGCACAGATGAGTTTTAGGGGCTAGGGCACGTGCATGAACTCCTTTGGTTATTAAAGTCAATGTTACACCTACAGAAGCTGCCTTTGTGCTCTGTCCAAAGTGTGCAGGGGTGTCATGTACGTTGAGCGCAAGTGGGTGTGTGAGGGGTGGTCTTACCTCAGCCCCAGGTGAGTCTGCCCACTTCCCCCTGGGCCGCCATCAACATCCCCCGGGCAGAGGACGGGACCGTGCGCTGCAGTGTCACAGCCGCATGCAGGGATGGTCCGGGTGGATGGTGGTACTGTGGCCATGGGTCAGACATAGTCCAACGATGTAGAGCCAGGAGCTCATCGCAGGGCGGGTTGTCATCATCCTCCATGGCCTGCGATAGACACGCGTCCACCCGCAACTGTGTGAGCCCGGCCCGTTGTGCCGCAGGTGGATCGGCAATGGGGGGGGGGGGTGGTGTGCATGCGGGTGGGGTGGGTGGGGTTGGGGAGGGGGGTGAGGGTGCTGGGTGGGTGGATGGGTGGGGGGTCGGCTGTTGCCATGGTGTGCGGTCTGTGGCCATACTACCCGATTCCCACGCCCATCTAGTCAGTGAAGCGGGCGTCTATCAGTCTGTCCCGTGCCCGCTGGGCCAGCCGGTAACGGTGGACAGCCACCCGCCTGTGTCTACCCCGTCTGCCCTGACCATTGCCCCCATCCCCCTCATCTGGGGAGGACTGGGCCTCTTCCTGCTGCTCCTCCACTCCGCCCTCCTCTGCCTGCGGCACATCGCCCCTCTGCTGGGCTATGTTGTGCAGGACGCAGCACACCACAATGATGCGGCCGACCCTATCTGACCGATACTGGAGGGCGCCCCCAGAGAGGTCCAGGCACCTGAAACGCATCTTCAGCACGCCAAAGCACCTCTCGATCACTCCCCTTGTCGCTACATGGGCATCATTGTAGCGGTTCTCCGCCTCATTGCGTGGCCTCCGTACAGGCGTCATCAGCCACGATCGCAATGGGTAGCCCCTGTCGCCCAGCAACCAGCCCCTCAGTCGGGGATGGTGTCCCTCGTACATGCCGGGGATGGATGACCGCGACAACACGAATGAGTCGTGTACACTGCCTGGGTGACGGGCGCAGACGTGCAGGATCATCATGCGGTGGTCGCAGACCACCTGTACGTTCATCGAATAGGTCCCCTTCCTATTAGTGAACACGGCCCTGTTATCTGCAGGTGGCCGCACGGCGACGTGCATCCCATCGATCGCGCCCTGGACCATGGGGAACCCGGCAACGGCAGAGAAGCCCACGGCCCAGGCATCTTGGCTGGCCCGGTCCACGGGGAAGCGGATGTAGCGGTGCGCCATGGCATATAGGGCATCTGTCACTGCCCGGATGCACCGATGCACCGATGTCTGCGATATGCCGGACAGGTCCCCACTCGGTGCCTGGAATGACCCCGTTGCATAAAAGTTCAGGGCCACCGTAACCTTGACGGACACGGGGAGAGGGTGTCCCCCGCCAGTGCCACGCGGTGACAGGTGTGCCAGCAGGTGGCAGATGTGTGCCACGGTTTCCCGGCTCATCCGGAGTCTCCTCCTGCATTCCCGGTCCGTGAAGTCCTGGTATGACTGCCGGGGCCGGTACACACGGGGCGCCCTCGGGTGCCTCCGTTGCCGTGGGGCCGCGACGTCCTCCTCCCCCTCCTCGTCCTGTCGGTCAGGTGTCCCTCCAGCCTGGGCGGCTGCCGCCTGCCCCTCTGCGGCAGCCTGCGCCGCCTCTCTGGCACGCTCCTCCTCCTCCTCCTCATCCAGGGCAACATAGACATGAGCGGCTGCCACCACGGCGGCCAACATCGCTGGATGATCTGAAAACATGAAGGCCTGGTGGGGGGGAGGGGAACAACGACATGTCATCATTGCCCATATCCCCTCCTCCCCCCAGCCAGGTGGCATGGACCACATGGGTCCAAATGTTGGAGGCTGGCACCAGGCCAGGTGGACCAACTCACTTGCCAACCCACCCCCCCCCCCCAACCTCCACCCCAGCACGGACCACCCCCCCCAACCTCCACCCCGGCACGGCACGGACCCCCCCCCCCAACCTCCACCCCAGCACAGACCCCCCCCCCCCCCCAACCTCCACCCTAGCACGGACCCCCCCCCCAACCCCCAACCTCCACCCCGGCACGGACCCCCCCCCCCCCCAACCTCCACCCCGGCACGAACCCCCTCCCGGCACTCCCCCGGAGCCCAGCCTACTCTAACCATCCCCCCCCAGCCGCACACACACACACACAACCCGAGACACACCTCTCCTCACGCAATCAGACTGCGGCCACGCCATTGCCTGCCCAGAGCCAACCCCCCAGGCCGTCACTCACCTCCACGCTGGTCGGCGTGAGCCTGGAGCACCGGGTCACGCCGATGAAAAGGAGGTTTGATTCACGTCGACGGGACTTCGGCCCATCCGGAAGGGAGAATATCGGGAGGCCGAAAATCGGCTGCCTTGCGCAGACCCGTGACATTCTCCGCGGCAGCGGCGCCATTAACGCCCCGCCGACTTTTCTCCCTTCAGAGACTTTGGCGGGGGCGGGATTCATGGCGGCCAACGGCCATTCTCCGACCCTGGGGGGCGGAGAATGACGCCCCACTGATCTCTCACATTGCGGGCGGTGCCACTTTCCAGTCCCACGTTAACTCTTGTTCTGCTGAGCACCATTACATTATAATGCATTCAGGCACATATCACATTCCCCCTTTTTCAAAGGCTTTCCTCCTTTCTGACAGAGAATACAATGCAATATTTTGTTCCTGTCACATTACAATACTTAAGTCTTAATTCTTGACAGTTTTCATATAACAGCCTGTCACGTGTGAAAGAATGGTAGGACTACTCGGTGTTTCCGGTTCTTAGATCCTATGATAACGTTTCTTTCACTGCAAACAGGATATTGGAATCTAAAGACAGCTTTTGATGCCTTTCTCTTCTTTAATTTATCTTTCAAAGATTTGACAATATAATTCATTGCTTTAGTTTGCCAAGCAAAACATCCTGAAGTTACTTCCTGAAGTTATTGTTTTATATCTGAGAGCTCATCTTTGACAGGTAAGTTGTTATTTGGTCCTTTATCTTTCCAGCATTTCAATTCAGATTATTTTTCGTCGACCGTTTTATCATATTGATATTCGTGCCTTCCCATTAGCGTGACCATTTCAGTCATTTTGTTCTGGCACGTATTCTTAGTTTCTTTCTGTGTCTGAATTGCTGATCCTGCTGTCATTCTCAATGTTTATATCTCGTCAGTTAATTTTTCATTGTCAAGCTTCGCTTCTTCAACTTTCCTCTGAAGCCTCTGAATAGTTTCTTCAGTTTCATCAGTTTCATTGTTGAGACTTGACAGTTCCAAATTCAATTGTTCTATCTCAGTTTTCTAAGAACTTCACTGTTTAGTTTCTTCTACCAACTTCTTCTTCAAGTTCCTATTCTTCTGAGGCAATTCTTCACTGGACTTGTTCTTATTTCTTATGGGCTGGTTTAGCTCAGTGGGCTAGACAGCTGGTTTGTAATGCAAAACCAGGCCAGCAGCACGGGTTCAATTCCCGTACCAGCTTACCCGAACAGGCTAGGTGAATGTGGCGACTAGGGGCTTTTCACAGTAACTTCATACTTGTGACAATAAAAGATTATTATTAGTTGCATTTTTATGGAGTTTCAGCTTATTCTCCATTGCCTTCATTAATTTCTCCTTCTTCTTAACTTCATTTTGTAAATTTTTGCAGCTTTCTTATTTCTCTCCCAGTTTGCTGTCAACCATTTCATCTTTTCGTTTTCATATCTTCTCCAGAGTTTTCATTATTTTTGCTGATTATTTTGTTTGTTTAGGTACTTCTAGCTCTTCCTTTGCTGATTTCTCCTCATGTTCAATAATTTCTAGTTTCTTCTGAGGTCTTTTATTTCTGCATTTCTTCTGAGGTAAATCCATCATGTTCTTAGCGGACGTATACATTTCACAAATGGAACCTTCATTTCCATTTGTCTTACAGTGGCACAGTGGTTCGCACTGCTGCCACACATCACCAGGGACCGGGGTTCAATTCCAGCCTTGGGTGACTGTGTGGAGTTTGCACTTTCTCTCGGGTGCCTGTGTGGGTTTCCTCCGGGTACTCCAGTTTCCTCCCTCAGTCCAAAGATGTGCAGATTAGGTGGATTAGCCATGCTAAATTGCCCCTTAGTGTCCAAAGATTGCCAAAATTGCCCAAATGTTAGCTGGGGTTATGGGGTTACAGAGATAGGGCGGAGGTGTGGGATAAGGTAGGGTGTTCTTTCAGAGGGTCGGTGTGGATCCAATGGGCCAAATGGCCTCCTTCTGCACTGTGGGGATTCTATGAAGTCAAAGCCTTTTGGCTACTTTGTTGACCAGGCCTGCATCTGATGATTATCATAGAATTTACAGTGCAGAAGGAGGCCATTCGGCCCATCGAGTCTGCACCGTCTCTTGGAAAGAGCACCCTACCCAAGGTCAACACTTCCACCCTATCCCCATAACCCAGTAACCCCACCCAACACTAAGGGCAATTTTGGACACTAAGGGCAATTTATCATGGCCAATCCACCTAACCTGCACATCTTTGGACTGTGGGAGGAAACCGGAGGAAACCCACGCACACACGGGGAGGATGTACAGACTCCGCACAGACAGTGACACAAGCCGGAATCGAACCTGGGACCCTGGAGCTGTGAAGCAATTGTGCTATCCACAATGCTACCATGCTGCCCCAAAAGTGTTGGCTTGTTTCGATAATACAATTCTCAATGTTCTTCATTTGATCATTTGTTCTCAACCCTCTGAGACTATTTGTTGTCTTTTGGTGCCCCATCTCTGAGGCCTTCGATACTTCTTCTTCAAAATCTTCTTTGCTTCTTCTTTGAGAGATTCCTTGCTTCTTCTTTAAGGCCTTTGGTGCCTCTTCTTTGAGATCTTTGTTCCCTCTTCATTGAGATCTTTGTTCCCTCTTCATTGAGACCTTTGGTGCGTCTTCTTTGAGGCCTTCACTGCCTCTTTTTGAAATCTTTGTTGTCGCTTCTTTGAGGCCTTCACTGCGTTTTCTTTCAGGCCTTCCTTACCTCTTCTTTGGGCCTTCATTGCCTCTTCTTTGAGGTCTTTGTTGCCTCTTCTTTGAGGCCTTTGTGCCTCTTCTTTGAGATCTCCCTTGTCTCTTTTGGGGATCTTCGTTACCTCTTCTTTGAGGTCTTCAGAGGCTCTTCCTTGAGGCTTTCGTCACCTCTTCGAGATCTCCGTTGCCTCTTCTTTGTGGGTCTCCCTGTTGCCTATGGACTGTTTTTGAGAGTTGCCCTTGATCTGGGGTCTTCTCTAATTTCCCTGTCCATAACAGCCTGCCCATAGCTGATGGCTTCTTATTGTGGCTGCCGCTTTAAGTGTGTTGCCACTTTAAGGGCTCTGTCACTACAGCTGTCGGCTTTCTCTCTGAATTTTTCTTGTGCTTTTGGTGAGAATATGATTGCTCTTTTTAAAACCTCTCCTTTTACTATTTTTCCATTGCAGCTATCTCTGCCCTTTTTTTGAATGTGCCAGTTTTTATTTCTCCCACACTCACAGGCTCGTCGAGCTCTTGGTCTGATGAGGGCCTTTTTTAAAGTTAGTTAACTTTTCCATTTTTGTTTGAAGTTTATTAGTGTTTGCTGCTACTAAAGCCCCACAGATTCTCTTCCATTCCGATACAGCAGGAGCTATCCGCAGCCTGTTAGTTTAATCTTATTGATTTTTTTGCGCATCGGGAGACCTCACTGTGGTTCACTTGGGGCCTTTTCTTTATTTTTTACTCTTTGATGTGGGGACTGTTCAACCCTTTGGCGTTTTTTTAAATTTAAAGCGACCTTGCTTCTGTGTCTTCTGAACAGCACCAATTCTTTTTAACTTAAGTTCTTTTTTTAATTTAGAGGCACTTCTTGCTGTTAGTTCTGTCCTGGTTTTTTTTAATCTCTAAATTTCTTTCCAAAATTTTTGACTCTGCCGGCCAATTATGCAAAGTTTTTTTTTCTACCTCCCTTCTTTTTTTTCAGGTTTTTCTGCATCTGTCTTTCAGTTTCTTCAATTTACTGTGTCTCTTAGGACTACCACCTAGAGTAAAATGTAAGTACAGGCACTTTTATGCATTTTGCTCATCCTTCTTGTGGATTCTGACCTAGGAGTCTTGCAATGTTCTCTCTGTTAATCACCCATCTTTTAATTGCCTATGTTCTCTGACTCTAAATTATTCATTGTCTGGCAATATCTCTTCTTAGGTGCACATCGCTCGAGTTAGGCTTCAGTGTTCCTTACATGGGATACTGTTCTGTATTTCTACATCTAGTTGGCACCTTTCTTATCCACATTGGTCACTACCGTCGCTGATTATGATACTAGCACCAAATCCCATTTTAGCACCGTGGGCTGGATTTCCCGCTGCCTGACACCAGCAGAGAGATTCCCAATTGGGTGGAGAATCGACCATTATCAAAAAAATGGAGTGCTTTCCGATGTTCCAGTCCCCTGCTGGTGGCGGTACCTAGGTTTGCATCCCGCGCCAGAGGGAGAATGCAAATAGGTAAAATTGACCCATTTGCATCTGATTAACGGGCTGCACAATGGATTTTCCATGCCCCCGTGAATCTCCAGTTCCCTGGGCCGGGATTCACGTGAGCGTGGATAGGTGCAGGCATTTGTTAGCGTGACCCTGGTCCGGTGGATCTCGTGGTGGGCCAAGGGGGTGATATCTTTAAGCTAGGTGGCCCCAAAGTTCATTGAAGGGCCCCCCTCCCCCACCACACAATGCAAATCCTGCCCACCAGACCCCCACCAGAGACGTGTACCAGAGTCCCCACATAACAGAGACTCACTGCGCACCCCCCCCCCCCCCCTCCCTTCCATAAGAGACCCCTTTCTGGAAACTAACGAGCAGCCCAGAAACTGAAAAAAAATCACTGTCCTCTATAGTTGCTGCCTCAGGCAGAGAAAGCAACAGCTGTAAATTCCTGGAAAGCAAAAATCACATCACCATGGTTTAAACTCCCTCAGATTCTTTGATCTGCAAGGCTTTCATGGAATCATAGAATTTACAGTGCAGAAGGAGGCAATTCGGCCTATCGAGTACACCAGCCCTTGAAAGAGCACCTACTTAAGAGCACACCTCCACCCTGTCCTTGTAACCCAGTATCCTCTCCTGACCTTTGTGCACTAAGATGCAATTTAGCGCAGCCAATCCACCTAACCTGCACATCTTTGGACTGTGGGAGGAAACCGGAGCACCCAGAGGAAACCCACGCAGACATGGGGAGAAAGTGCAAACTCTACACAGTCACCCGAGGACAGAATTGAACCCGGGTCCCTGGAGCTGTAAGGCAGCAGTGCTAACCACTGTTCCACCATGCCACCCACATCATTCATTCACATCAATGAGAAATTGCTTTACTAGACTGTAATTGATAGCTTCCAGACAGCCAGATGACTGAATTGTTTAATTTAAATTCCCTTCATGCTTGAATGCTATGAAACTAACTGCAATGTTTATAAACTTCCAGCTATGATTTATATCTTGACTACTTCAAAAGCAGTTAAGTGCTTTCACTTCCTCTTTTTCGCAACAGAAAGCACTTTACAGTGAGAATCACCCCAAGCTCCAAACAAATCACTAAGGGCGGGATTCTCCGGCCTTCCAGCCATGTTTTTCACGGCAAACAGAGGAGGTGCGCCATTCGCTGACAGCGGGATTCTCTGCTCCCGCCGCTGTCAATGGGAACTCCCATTTAAGCCTTCCCACGCTTCCGGGAAACCCACGGGAGGGGGTGCACTGGCGGCGGGACCAGAGAATCCCGGCATCGTGAATGGCAAGAGAATTCCAGCTTAAGTGTCGGTGTGCTGTGATGGGAATCTTGTCAGAACAGCCGGCAGTATTCTCACGGCTGTTCCCACCTTAAATTACACTTAATCGTTGAACTTGGTCGTTCTTTGGTATAATCGCCCCCATTATTTAACAAAAATCTTTTCTTCCCAATCTTGAAAGTTTCAATTGATCCAGCATCCACGGACTGTTTTGAGAGAGTTCCAGATTTCTTCTGCCCTTTTTATGTGAGTCATGGGCGACTCTTTGAAAGAGCTATTCAGTCCCCTGCATTTCCTCCATTTCCCTTCAAAATATCCAACTACTTTTTTAAAATTATTATCCAATCTGCTTTCACCACCCTTTCAAGTCGTGCATCCAGATCACAGCAATTACCTGCATAAAAATAATTTCTCCCCCTCACTTCTGGTTCATTTACCAATGAAGATTTTCCCATTATCAAAGGAACATAGGAACATGAGCAGGTCACTCAGCCCCTCACACCCATTCCACTATTCAGTCAGACCATGCCCGATCAGTATGCTAACTCCATTTACCAGCTTGGCTCTATATCCCTCAATACCCCTGGCGAGCAAAGCTATATGATCTAACATTTAAAATTATGAATTAATCATCGACGGCTTTTTGCGAGAGTGCTCTACACTTCTACCATGGTTTGTATAAATGGTTTCCTAACCTCTCTTGAATGTCTTGGTTCTTATTATAAAATCATAATCTGAATCAAATCGAGTCAGCCTGACTTCAAGAAAGGGAAATCATATCTAACTAATTTATTAGAGTTTTTCGAGGAAGTCTCAGTGAGAGTGGATAGAGGAGAACCAGTAGATGTGTTGTATTTGGACTTCCGTAAGTTATTCGACAAGGTACCCCACAAATGGTTAAGTCGTAAGATGAGAGCCCACAGTGTTGGAGGTAGTACATTGGCATGGATAGAGAATTGGCTATTGGGCAGGAAACAGCGAGTGGGATTAAGGCGTTCTTTTTCAGGTTGGCGACCTGTAACCAGTGGGGTGGCAAAGGGATCAGTGCTGGGACCCCAACTGTTGGAAATAAAGGCAAGTTGTGAGCGGGATACAGTTTGTAAACAGAGATATTGATTGGTTAAGTAAGTGGGGGAAAAGTTGGCAAATGGGGTATAATGTGGGAAGATGTGAAGTAGTTCATTTTGTAAGGGAGAACAAAAGAATAGAATATTATTTAAATTGAGGGAAACTGCAGAAAGCTGCAACCAAGGGACTTGGGGATCCTTATGCACGAAACCCAGAAGGTTAGCATACAGATGCAGCAGGTAATCAGCAAGGCTCTTGTTTTCCCTTATTTCAAGATGGTTGGAGGTTAAAAGCAGGAAGGTCTTGCTGCAACTGTACAGGTGAGACTACATTTGGAGTACAGTGAGCAGTCTTGGTCCCCTTATTTAAGGAAAGATATTTGGTTGGATTCTCCACTGCCCGATTCCGGTCGCGGGTTTCCCGATCTGCCAGAGAATTGGAGTTTTCCGATGATCCGGTGCTCCGTCGATGCCGGCAGCGAGGGGAGTCACTCAGGCATGAATTGGTGAAAGTATTTAGAAGCGGAGCCAGGGGGGTCATGACCATTGAGGGGGAGCAAGGAGATAATCAAACTTATAAAACTTTTTGGGTTTGCTGGGCTGTGTTAGCCTGCACAGAATGGCCTTATTCTGCACTGTGGGGATTCTATGATTCTATGTCTCCAAACCCTGCCTGTCCACCGCATCCCTTATCCCATCCATCCCTCATCCGACCAGGAAAGCAGACCAGCTCCCTGTCACAATCTGTGTGTAAAACCCAGGATCCGCATAGCACTGCAGCTAAGGTCCCAGCAGACGCACACATCCCTCACTCACCCCCATCTGTAGGATCTGCCTGCAAACCAGACTCTTAGCATGGAGATGAATGGCCGCACAGTATGAACGTCACCACCACACAACCAGGTGGCACCTTGCTTGCGATAACCCAGTGAGGAGACCCACAGCAGACCACATTGGGGGAAACAGGACAGGGGCAACACGGTGGTGCAGTGGGTAGCACTGCTGCCTCACGGCACCGAGGTCCCAGGTTCGATCCTGGCCCTGGGTCACTGTCCGTGTGCAGTGTGCACATTCTCCCCGTGTTTGCGTGGGTTTCGCCTCCACAACACAAAGATGTGCAAGGTAGGTGAATTGGCGCACTAAATTGTCCCTTAATTGGAAAAAATTAATTGGGTACTCTTAAAAAAAAAAAATTGAAAGGATAGGGGCTGCTAATACCAGTTGCAGCAGCCACAGGTACCCCCTGTTGGCAAGGATGGGAAAGCACAACAGCGCCTTTACTTCCACAGGAAACTAAAGAAATTCGGCATGTCCACGCTGACTCTTAGCAACTTTTAGAGATGCACCATAGAAAGCATCCTATCTGGCTGCATCACAGCCTGGTTTGGCAACTGCTTGGCCCAAGACCGCGAGAAACTGCAGAGAGTCGTGAACATCACAAAAACCCACCTCCCATCCATTGACTCTATCTACACCTCCCTTGGGAAAGAGGGCAGCATAATCAAAGATCCCTCCCACCCGGCTTACTCATTCTTCCAACTTCTTCCATTGGGCAGGAGATACAAAAGTCTGGGAACGTGCACGAACAGATTCAAAAACAACATCTTCCCCACTGTTACCAGACTCCTAAACGGCCCTCTTATGGACTGACCTGATTAATACTACACTCCTGTATGCTTCACCCGATGCCGGTATTTATGTAGTTACATTGTGTACTTTGTGTTGCCCTATTATGTATTTTCATTTTTTTTCATGTACTAAATGACCTGTTTGAGCTGCTCACAGAAAAATACTTATCACTGTACCTTGGTACACTTGACAATAAACAAATCCAATCCAATCCAAGTGAGGGGAGAGGCTCTCCACATCACAGGCTCGGTGCGAGTCACTGATGCAGACGGGTG
This sequence comes from Scyliorhinus torazame, assembly GCF_047496885.1. NCBI lineage: Eukaryota > Metazoa > Chordata > Chondrichthyes > Carcharhiniformes > Scyliorhinidae > Scyliorhinus > Scyliorhinus torazame. Next base: position 281,917,061 of record NC_092711.1, on the reverse strand, counting down.
CAGTGTGGACTATGTCATCTCAGCAGGGGAGTGGGGAGGTCGGGAAGACATGTTAAGGGTGGCGCAGCAGTCCAACTCAGGGTGACCAAGTAACCTGGTGGCACTGGATAGTCAAGGGACTTCTCATGTTTCTGACATTCTCTGTCTCTCCTCCCAACAGGATGCCTGGGCAGGATGACTTTCCGCCATTGCAGGCATGACCCAGGACCAGGGGGTGAACGATGACACGCATATCACCCTCCGAGCACCAGTTCAGCATGGGGTGCCCTTCAATAGGAAGGCCTTCCAACACATGAATGTGCAGTTGGTGTGCAACCACCAACAAGTGGTCGGTTTCCAGGCAGCCTGCACGACACATACATCCTGGCACCTTCAAGGTGCCACCTCGGGTGAGAGTTGGCTCTTGAGCGACAAGGGTTACAGCTGAGGTTATGGCTAATGATACCGATACGGAGGCCCCAGACCAGTACCATTATATCGCTGCTCATATAGCAACCAGAAGGGTCATCGAGTGGTGTATCAGCAGGCTCATGATGTACTTCCGATGCCTGGACAGTTCTGGTGGTGCTCTCCAATACAGCCCCCAGAGGGTCTCGAGTATCATGGTGGCCTACTGCGTACATCTTAACACCGTGCAGCAGTGGGGGCACATGCTGGAGGAGGTGTAAGAACAGCAGGCCTCATCTGATGAGCAGGACGAGGATGGTCTCCAGGAAGACCCAAGGGTGGAGCCTGAGCTGGCATGGCAGGCTGCCCAATGTGTGATCCAGGGGCTCTGCACATGGGGCAACCTCATCACCTCCTGATTTATCAACTAGGAGGCCAGGCCACCGGCAGCTCTGTCATCCTGTCCCACCTCTTACTTCCCTCCCCCTACTTCAAATCCACAGCCCCCACCCAGAATCCACCTTCCCCTAGGAATCTCAACCTTTCTCTTTCCCTTCGTCCATCCATTCCTTCCCTCCTAGTCCAGCCACCTCTTCACTCTCCCTTAGTCCATCCACCTCTTCCCTCTCCCTTAGTCCATCCACCTCTTCCCTCTCCCTTAGTCCATCCTCCTCTTCCCTCTGCCTTAGTACATCCACCTCTTCCTTCTCTCTTAGTCCATCCACTCCTTCCCTCTCCCTTAGTCCTTCCACCTCTCCCTCTCCCTTAGTCCATCCACCTCTTCCCTCTCCCTTTTGAAGTCGTATGGGGTTCAGGGTGTACTAGCTAGATGGATAAAGAACTGGCTGCGCAACAGGAGACAGAGTAGTGGTGGAAGGGAGTGTCTCAAAATGGAGCAAGGTGACTAGTGGTGTTCCACAGGGATCCGTGCTCGGACCACTGTTGTTTGTGATATACATAAATGATCTGGACAAAGGTATAGGTGGCCTGATTAGCAAGTTTGCAGATGATACTAAGCTTGGTGGAGTTGCAGATAGCGAGGAGGACTGTCAGAGAATACAGCAAAATATAAATAGATTGGAGAGTTGGGCAGAGAAATGGCAGATGGAGTTCAATCCAGGCAAATGCGAGGTGATGCATTTTGGAAGATCTAATTCAAGAGCGGACTATACGGTCAATGGAAGAGTCCTGGGGAAATTGATGTACAGAGAGATCTGGGAGTTCAGGTCCATTGTACCCTGAAGTTGGCAACGCAGGTCGATAGAGTGGTCAAGAAGGCATACAGCATGCTTGCCTTCATCGGACGGGGTATTGAGTACAATAGTCGGCAGGTCATGTTACAGTTGTGTAGGACTTTGGTTCGGCCACATTTGGAATACTGCATGCAGTTCTGGTCGCCACATTACCAGAAGGATGTGGATGCTTTAGAGAGGGTGCGGAGGAGGTTCACCAGGATGTTGCCTGGTATGGAGGGTGCTAGATATGAAGAAAGGTTGAGTAGATTAGGATTGTTTTCTTTGGAAAGACGGAGGTTGAGGGGGAACCTGATTGAGGTCCACAAAATTATGAGAGGTATGAACAAGGTGGATAGCAACAAGCTTTTTCCAAGAGTGGGGGTGTCAATTACAAGGGGTCACGATTTCAAGGTGCGACGGGAAAAGTTTAAGGGAGATGTGCGTGGAAAGTTTTTTACGCAGAGGGTGGTGGGTGCCTGGAACACTTTGCCAGCAGAGGTGATAGAGGCGGGCACAATAGCATCATTTAAGATGCATCTAGATGTAACCGGGCACTCCTGTCCTCTCAGCATTAGACAGTACAGTGTGCCCCAAGCCATGGACGTCCTGACACATGGCCCTGATGTCTTGCCCCAAACCTTGCACTGCGGTGCCACCCTTTCAGTGTTGGTCTGTGTGCCACACACTATCGGTAACATCTTCTGCACCTGAAGATGGCTCAACTCCTCCAGTTGTACTTACAGGTGCTGGAATGTTGCTGACAGCCACCTCCTGTGGATTCTGGCTCTGCTTCTGCATCTGCAACAGTGATGGGATCATCTTCTCCAGAAGCGCACTTTCTGTCTGGGTGATAGCTATTCCCTAAGATCAGACAGCCCTCTGACCATCTGCTCCCTCGGCAGGTCCAGCCTCCATCTGATGTTCTGCAGAATGTGTGTGGTGCTCACCAAAGGGTACCCAGGAGTCTGGGACTGGATTCTCCGCACCTTGATGGCACAATCACGTTCGGCGACGGGGCAGAGAATCTGTTTTCCCACGCGAAATCGAGACCGGCGCCGGTTCCGCTATTCTCCCCCGAAAAGCAGCATACTCAGGGAGTACTCGTGGACCACTCTTGGTCCCACTGTCCCTGATACTCGTGTGGCAGCTGCGGACTCAGTCCGGGGCCTCCACAGTCGGGGGAGGGCCAATCAGAGGGCAGGGGGTCCTAATTTGGGACTGGGGGCAATGTGTGCGGGTGGTCCGGGTCGGGCGAGCGGCCGATGCGGGGCACTATTTTGGCGGTCCAGGTCCGCGAGCTGAGTCCGCCAGGGAGCATGCGTGGCCTCTGATCCGGAAATGCGGGGGGCCGTATTGGCAGCTGGAGCTGTGAGCTCCACGACAGCTGCCTGCTAGCCACCTGAAAGACAATGAATCTGTGGCTTTTTGACACCAGTTTTCCTGGCGTAAAAGACCACGGGCGGGATTCTCCCGCAATTGGATGCCAGCACCAAGAACGGAGCGAACCACTCCGGCGTCGGGTAAACCGGAAATTGCGGAATCCCCCGCACTTCTGGGGGCTAGGCCGGCGCCGGAGCGGTTGGCGCCACGCCAACTGGCGCCGAAGGGCCAGAATGAGTCGGCGCATGCGCAGAACCGCCAGCGTGGTACCGCGCATGCGCACACAGGCCGGCGTGTTCCTGCGCATGCGCACGGGGGTTCTTCTCCGCGCCCGCCATGGCGGAGCCCTACAGAGGCCGGCACGGAAGGAAGGAGTGCAACATGGTACAGGCCCGTCCGCAAATCAGTGGGTCCTGATCGCAGGCCAGGCCACCATGGGGCCCTCTCCCGGGGTCAGATCCACCCGTGCCACCCCGAGGATTCCACTAGACTGCCTACCAGCCAGGTCCCGCCGTGTGGGACCATGTCCATTTCATGCCGGCGGGACTAGCCAGGAACTGACGGCCGCTTGGCCCATTGTGGCCCGGAGGATTTCCGGGGGTGGCCGCTGTCACGGCCCCTGACCGGCGTGTTTTAAACCCCGGCCCCGCCCAAAAATAGGCGCCGGAGAATACAGCAGCCGGCGTCGGAGCGGCGGGGTGGGATTCACGCGCCCACCCCCCGGGGATTCTCCGACCGGCGGGGGGTCGGAGAATCCCGCCCCACAGTTTTCACAACAGCATGGGGACATAGTCCCAAAAATGGAGAATCTGGGCGGGGATTCGCCGCTATACGGCGGGGTGGGCTGTACCGGCGCTGAGGAGAGGCGTAAACCACTCCGGCGTCAGGCCACCTGGAAGGTGCAGAATCCTCCGCACCTTCAGGGGCTAGGCCGGCGCCGGCGGGGTTGGCGCCACTCCAACCGGCGCCAAAGGGCCTCTGCTGGCCGGCGCGAGTTGGCGCATGCACGGGAGCGCCAGCGTGATCCCAACGCATGCGCAGGGGGGGTTCATCTCCGCACCAGCCATGGCGGACCATTACAGCGGCCGGCTCAGTGTGAATGAGTGCCCCCACGGCACAGGCCCGCCCGCAGATTGATGGGCCCCGATCGTGGGCCAGGCCACGGTGGCCCCCCCCCCCTCCCCTAGGGCCAGATCCACCCGCGCCCCCCGAGGTCTCCGCACTCCGCCCGCAGAGCCAGGTCCTGCCCATAAGGACCTTTTTGATTTATGCTGGCGGGGCTGGCCGAAAACAGGCGGCCCATCGCGGAGCGAAGAATCACCGGGGGGGCCACTGCCAACGGCCACCAACCGGCGCAACGCGATTTCCGCCCCCGCCAAAAACCTGCCGCGGGACTCATGCTGCCCCCCCGGCAATTCTCCGGCCCGGCGGGAGGTCGGAGAATCCCGCCTGATCTCTAACATTGGGCGAAATTCTCCTACCCGCCCCGCCACATTTCTGCGCTGACCGGCCGGCGGGAGTCTCCGTAACGCCGGCCGGTCAATGGGGTTTCCCATTGTGGGGCAGCCCCACGCCGTCGGGAAACCCCCGGGCGCCGGCAGAACGGAGACTCCCGCCGGCGGAGAATGACGCCCACTATCTATTAAGCCAAGGATAGTGTTTGCTTTATTAGCTTCTCAAACCTGTTGTGCCAAGTTCAAAAGTTTGTGTGCATAGTCCACTGGAGGTTTTTGTTCCTGCGCCGGCGCAGTGGGAATTGTACTATCTGGGCACAAATCTTCCAGGGGATCACCAGCAGATTTCTGCTGTGCTCTTACTTTTCCACGCTTGGACTGTGCTGCATTTCTGGTCGTGGCTTCAGTTCCCAACTTCTTCTGAAATGCACAGCAGTCTTGCATTGAACATGCTTCTTCATCGCGCTGGGTCATCACGGGCAAGACAAGGCCTCTTTTTATGGGACTAGCTGCCATATTCTGGTACGCAGATAACACCAAAACATATATGATCCTACGGGGTGCTGACACGGTGGATGTGGAGAGGATGTTTCGTCTTGTGGGAGAATCTAGAATTAGGAGTCACTGTTTAAAACTACGAGGTTGCTGGTTTAAAATGGAGATGAGGTCAAATGTTTTCTTTCAGAGGGTTGTGAGTCTTTGGAATTTTCTTCCTGAAAAGGTGGTGGAAGCAGTCTTTGAATGTTTTTAAGGCAGAGGTGGATAGATTCTTGGTAAGCAAAAGGATGATATGTTATCGGGAGTAGGCGAGTTGCAGATTTGAGGCTTCTATCAGTTCAACCATCATCTTATAAACTGGTGGGCCAGGCTCGAGGAACTGAATCACCTACTTCTGCTCCTTGTTTGTATGTTCATAAGAAAAGCTCTGGGACGTTTAAACAGCATTTTGGTGTATTAGTGAATGAGTGTGAGTGGGTGAGGGAATGGTGAAAGTGGCATGTAAGTGGGCAGAGTGGGTCAGGTAAGAGGGTAAAGTGACAGCTGCGTTTGATGCTCGTCTGGTCAACTCCGGGGGGAGTGTAGTTGGGTGATGGGGCTAGTCAGGTCAAGTTGGGAGGGTGTCAGGGAGGTCAGATGATGGGAGATGGTCAGATTAGGCGGGGGGGGATTGGAGGGGGTGAGGGGGAGGGGAGGTGTTGGAGGGTCAGGGAGTATCAGTTTTATAGGTACTAAATGTTCCCGTAACAGCCTCCCGAACAGGCGCCGGAATGTGGCGACTAGGGGCTTTTCACAGTAACTTCATTTGAAGCCTACTTGTGACAATAAGCGATTTTCATTTCATTCATTTCATCTTGCTAACTTTTGCCTGAGTTAATTGCTCTGTTTTATCACCTTTGCTCTTGAGTCGCCAGGTATCTTTCTGATACCACCACGTGGTTCAAGTCTGAGTAATGATCAATAATCCAATACACCGCTTAGTAAGATTTAAATCAAAGCACATTTATTATACACAGTAATCACTACTCATGCATAAATTCTACGTCCAAGCTACTTCTACGACTAACAGGCCAATACTTAACTCGGAACTGGCCCACCAGGTCAGGGAAACGAATGGCCTTTCGTTCGGGTTCTGAGCCTGCGGGATTCAAAGTTGGTACAGATTGGTAGCTAGGAGTGCCTATCTCGTAGCGAGCGTTGAAGTATGACTTACTGGATTTCAGCGATGGCTGGACTGGTCACTGTCAAGGGTTGCTGAGTGACCCGGTCCAGAAGAGAAGCAGAGGGCCGATTTGAACTTGGCCTCTATTCTTATAGTCCCCAGGGCTTCCCGCCTTTTGGGGCGGACCCTGTACCTGGTTCCAAGTGATTGTACTTTGTCCCACTAGGTTCGATTTTCTCCAATGCTGGAGCGATTCCTTGATCGATGGGCGGTCTTGAGGTGGTCGTTCACCTCCCATTGTGTCGGCTTCTGCTGGCGCTGACGAGTCTGGGTTGGCTTTATGTATCTAAATGTTGCTCATTGTTCCCGGGGATTGCTCATTACAATGCAGATGGCTGGTGTTTTGTCGTGCTGGTGGTTGCCGGTATTGATCTTGTCTGGCCTTTCCAGAGGTAAATACACACTCAACCCGCAGCTGCTTGTTTGTGTCCTGTTGGCTGACTTTTCCATCAGCCTTTGCCGTTCGCCGTTTTAAATCGGGAGTTAGCCATTCTAAATCGGGAGTTAGCCATTTTAACTGGCTACACCAGGAGTTAGACTCGGATTTTTCCGTCTAACTATCATTGACAATGTTGAGTTGTTATCTTGCACGGTACTTCCCATTTTTGCAGAGACAGGGTTGGGGCAGGGAGTGTTTCTCACATACACAGTTTACGGAGGCAGCAGGCCATTTAAATCATCAGCTGCCTCCACTCAAATGTGATTTTGGTAGCCTTGGAGTGTGAAATGCTGAAGTATGCTGATTAGATCTAGTTAAGAGCAACTCTTAACTTTGGGGATTCTCTTGGGCAAGGTGAGGTAAGGTTCCCTACATTCTTTTGCGGGAGGTAAGATTCCATTTGGTGGAGACCAGGTGTCCTTCTGGGGTGGTACGGTGCCCTTTGAAATTGTTAAAATTAGTCATAAATGTATGTTAAAGTGCGTAAACCCATTACTGTCAAACTCATTGGAACTGTCAACAGATGTGTCAAAATCATCTGTCAAAACTGTCAGGAGCACCCATCACATGGACTTCTCAAAGGGGCCTGTCTGAGTATCAAGAGGATCTGTCAAAAGCACCCGTAAAAGGAAGCTGTCCTTAAATATTTGAAAAAGAAATGGCTGGAGTGTTAAAAAAAAAATCATTGCTTGTTATTTCACTCTGTGAAGGCTGAGGGTTTATATTACTGGTTTAATGCTACATGACCTATTTCACATTCATCCATTATCACAGTATTGTGCTGAAGTAAATGGCAAAGGGGAGTCTAAAAAGCTCATAAGACGTTTATTGAGCATAGCAGCAGTATTTACAAAGGACCCGATTGCACATCGCAGGGTTATCATTCCTTTCTGTCAGCTGCTACAACAGCTGAGCTGTTATACCAGTGCTGGTTAACTCACAACCTAATCAGCACTAGGGAACAATCATCCCCAGCTGGATGAATACCATGCAGGGTTATAACAGGTACCTGCCATTTCACAGTTTGATTGGTGGATAGAGACTCTTTAGTGTGGGACTGTGAATTCCAATGCTTGTTGTTATAAGGGATTGTGCACTTGAATGAAATAATAATAATTATTATTATTATCTTTATTGTCACATTACATTAACACTGCAATGAAGTTACTGTGAAAAGCCCCTCGTCACCACATTCCGGCGCCTGTTCAGGTACACAGAGGGAGAATTCAAGGTTTTATTTAGTTGAAGGAATGTAAACGTACTGAATGGATTTTTTATGGATGAGTGCTCAATATAGTGAAGTCTGCAATAGGCTCTTAAAATTTTATTTTATCTCATCTCTGCATTGGCTCTGTGATTTTTCCATGGTGGATACTGGGTGAGTTGGCATGGTAGGTGTAAGGGCAAAGGATTGTGGGTGGGGCCTGGAGTCAAGGGTTGGTATGAATTGGCACTGGGACCATAAAGGAAGCTGGGTGGAGGGAACAAGGTTCCATGGGGATGGGTGGGGTACGCACAAGCTAACGTGGGGCCATGGCCCGGGGGGGGGGGGGGGGGGGGGGGGGGAGGCATGATGTGGCGAGGGAAGTATACGCAGGTGTGAGGGGGAGGAGGACTAGAGGGACACTTTTACATTCTTTCTCGGACACAATGCCAGAGCCCACAGGCAGGCTTCAAACTATCCCTCCCCCACACTGGATAACTTCCTCACTTCTCCCAGGGTCGCCCGCCCCTACTTTCAATCCAACTAACGCTGTAAAAAAAAAAAAGGGACATGGCTCCATTGGTCTTGAATGAAGTCCTCGGATGCATTGGACATACTATTCTCATCTGACCTGATTCAGAAGATTGAGCGAGAAAGGGGAGACATACTGCTGCATTTTAATGTTAAGCAAATAGAAGCAGAGTAGCAATGCAATTGTAATTGCCACTTTATTGAAGTTATGGCCCAGAGCTTTTTTGAAGAGTCACAATATCGTCACGCCAGTACAGCCGTTGCACCAACATTCCCTGAGTAATGGTTCAGGTAAGTAAGTCGGAACTATCCAAAGTTTCCAAATTGAACTCGAGGTCAGAGGCTTTTTCGTATGTTCCTGAGGAGCAGGGGAATTGCTCATCAGAAGTTCAAACTTCCCGGGCAATTCCCACGGAGACCGTGCATTGCGATTTCCACAGACTCCCAAAATGCACCCATTTCCAACAATCCAGACACCGCAGGATCTAGGCCCCAGTTTATACTGCCTCTCCGTCTAACAAAATGCATCACTTCACACTGCACTGTGTAATATTTACATCTGCTACGTTTCTGCCTATTTCACTGATGCATGATCAATTACACTCAAGACGAAGTGATTTCATTACTGAAGACTTTAATCGACTAGAACTTGTTGCCCAGCAGCTTCAGTACAGAAAGTGAAGGCTGCTGGGACGGCACTGGTTCTTATACTCCACCTATCAGGGCGGAGCAACGTATCAACAGCCAATGGTAAACTCCTAGGTTTAACCAATGGTCATCAGCCTCTTAGGTACCGCAATACCTGATAATACCTCATTCACCCCCTATTAAAAAAGAGTCCGGCGGGGGTGGTGGCCAGTGGTAACAGTCGCCTTTAACATGGTATGATCAGATATGGAGGTACCGTGATACCTCCTTACAGGGCTGTCGAGAATATTTACAAAGTGTTCGTACACGGTTAAAGTCACAGCGAAGCAATCAGTCGATCGGGTGGCCTGGTCGGCCTTCTGGATGGTCTGGGCTTCGGTGGTGATTCTGGTGGGGGTCCAGGTGGTTGCGACTCCGGGAGCGTGGTTTCAGCCTCCCTGGCAGCTTCGCCGCCCCTAGGCGGCGCTGTTGGGGCAAACGGTTGACACAGGGGGAGGGGGTGGGGGGGCGCCTGTAGGGCGCGTCGGTGGGTGGGCGAGCCTAGGCAGGAGCGGCGGGAGTACTGATCCTCCAGTGAGATGCTGTGGGGGGGGGGGGGGTAATGGTTCGGGTGCGCGTGGGGTTCTGACGGGCGCCAGGTCCCGTAGGGAGATCGTATCTTGCCGGCCGTCAGTGAACGCCACGTAGGTGTACTGGGAGTTAGCATGCGGCAGGTGGACCCTCACGGGTCCGACTTGTGCGCCCGCACATGCTTCCGAAGCAGGATGGGTCCGGGTGTCGCTAGCTAGGTTGGGAGCGAGGTCCCGCAGGAGGACTTCCTGGGGAAGACAAGGAGACGTTCGTGAGGTGTCTGATTGGTAGTTGTACAGAGTGTGGAGGGCCACCGGGAGAACTTCTTGCCAGCGGGAGACTGGGAGGTTCCTGGACCGTAGGGCCAGTAGAACAGTCTTCCAGACCGTTTCATTCTCCCTCTCCACCTGCCCGTTTCCCCGGGGGTTGTAACTGGTCATCCTGATTGAGGCAACGCCCCTGCTGAGCAGGAATTGACGCAGTTCGTCGCTCATAAAGGAGGACCCCCTATCACTGTGTATGTACGCAGGGAAACCGAACAATGTAAAGATACCCTGGAGGGCCTTGATGACGGTGGTTGTGGTCATGTCGGGGCAGGGGATGGCGAATGGGAACCGGGAGTACTCGTCAATAACGTTCAGGAAATACGTGTTGCAGTCGGTGGAGGGGAGGGGGCCTTTGAAATCCATGCTGAGGCGTTCAAAGGGATGGGAAGCCTTTATTAGGTGCGCCCTCTCTGCCCGGTAGAAGTGCGGTTTGCACGCCGCGCAGATTTGGCAGTCCCTGGTGAGAGCAGGTTGCGGGTCTTGATGAAGTGGAAGAAACGAGTGACCCCCGGGTGGCAGAGGTCCTCGTGGAGGACTCGGAGGCGGTCCACTTGTGCAGTGGCACAAGTGCCGCGGGACAGGGCATCAGGAGGCTCGTTTAGCTTCCCCGGACAGTACAAGATCTCGTAGTTGAAGGTGGAGAGTTCCATCCTCCACTGCAAGATCTTGTCGTTTTTAATCTTGCCCAGCTGTGCATTATCGAACATGAAGGCAACCGACCGTTGGTCCGTGAGGAGAGTGAATCTCCTGCCGGCCAGGTAATGCCTCCAATGTCTCACAGCTTCAACTATGGCTTGTGCCTCTTTTTCGACCGAGGAATGGCGAATATCGGAAGCATGGAGGGTACAGGAGAAGAAGGCCACAGGCCTGCCCGCTTGGTTGAGGGTGGCCTCCAGAGCTACGTCGGACACATCGCTCTCGACCTGGAAGGGGAGGGACTCGTCGATGGCGCGCATCGTGGCCTTTGCAATGTCTGCTTTGATGCGGCTGAAGGGCTGGCGGGCCTCCGTCGACAGGGGGAAGGTTGTGGACTGGATTAGGGGTCGGGCTTTGTCTGCGTAGTTGGGAACCCACTGTGCGTAATAACTGAAAAATCCGAGGCAGCGCTTCAGAGCCTTGGGGCAGTGAGGGAGGGGGAACTCCATAAGGGGGCGCATGCGCTCAGGGTCGGGGCCGATAACTCCATTTCGCTCTACGTAGCCTAGAATGGCTAGACGGTCGGTGCTGAACACGCATTTATCCTTGTTGTATGTCAGGTTAAGGATTTTCGCGGTCTGGAGAAATTTGCGGAGGTTGGTGTCGTGGTCCTGCTGGTCATGGCCGCAGATGGTGACGTTATCCAGATTCGGGAACGTTGCGCATAAGCCGTACCGGTCAACCATTCGGTCCATCTCTCGCTGGAAGACCGAGACCCCATTGGTGACACCGAAGGGAACTCTTAAAAATTGATAGAGCCGCCCATCTGCTTGCGGTCACCATGACGGAGGGGTAGCTGGTGGTAGGCGGACTTGAGATCCACCGTGGAGAAGACCTTGTATTGCGCGATCCTGTTTACCAGGTCGGCTATACGGGGGAGAGGGTACGCGTCCAGCTGCGTAAACCTGTTGATGGTCTGACTGTAGTCAATGACCATCCTATGTTTCTCCCCGGTCTTTACCACCACTACTTGAGCTCTCCAGGGACTGTTGCTCGCTTCGATGACCCCTTCCCTCAGCAGCCTTTGGACCTCTGACCTGATGAAGGTCCGGTCCTGGGCACTGTACCGTCTGCTCCTGGTGGCGACGGGTTTGCAATCCGGGGTGAGGTTCGCAAACAGGGAAGGCGGGTCGACCTTAAGGATCGCGAGGCCGCAGACAGTAAGGGGGGGTATAGGGCCGCCGAATTTAAAGGTCAGGCTTTGCAAGTTACATTGGAGGTCCAACCCCAGGAGGGTAGCCGCGCAGAGGTGCAGCAGGACATAAAGGCGGAAATTGCTGAATCTCCTGCCTTGGACAGTGAGGTTCACTAGGCAGAACCCCTTTATCTCCACCGAGTGTGACCCGGAGGCCAGGGAGATCCTTTGGTTTACAGGGTGGGTAACAAGTGAACAGCGCCTTACCCTGTTGGGGTGAACAAAGCTTTCCGTGCACCCAGAGTCAATCAGGCAAGAAGCCTCATGGCAATGGATGAAGATTGTCGTTGTTGCTGTTGCGAGTGTCCGAGGTCGACTTTGGTCCAGTGTCACCGAGGCCAGACGAAACAGTTGCGTGTTCTGATGGGGCAGCGTGTAGTCGGCCGCGCTGGGGGCCTGGGGCCCCATCCAAGATGGCGTCTCCCATGGGTCGCACATGGTGGCCGGGGATGGACAAAATGGCGGCGCCCACCCGTCCAACGTGGTGTCCGGGGGGCAAGATGGCCACGCCCGTGGGTCGCACGTGGCCCTAGGATAGGGGCTGGTGGTGAACGCTGGCCGGTTGGGGCCTGAAGGGGGGGTTGCCGCGGCGGTCCGGAGTCGCTGGAGACTGCAGCCACGGTGCGGGCCTGGCAGACCACCACAAAGTGGCCCTTCTTGCCGCACGCTTTGCAGGTGGCGGTGCGGGCCAGGCAGCACGGGCGGGGCTGATTCGCCTGTCCGCAGAAGAAACAGCGGGGCCCGGCGGCGTTAGCGGGCCGTCTCGCCACGCAGGCCTGCGGGGTCAGGGGAAAGGTCTGTGGGGCTGCCGCTGCGGGGTGCCACGCAGCCCAGGGGGCCGCCGCGCGGTCGGCGCATAGGACTGCGCGTTTTGGGAGGCTACGTCCATGGACCCTGCCAGGGCTCGTGCCTCTCTAAGTCCCAAGGTGTCCTTTTCTCGGAGTCTTTGGCAAATCACTGAGGAGCTCATACCTGCTACGAAGGCAACCCTGATTAAAAGTGCTCGCTCCCCGAAACTTGCGGGTAGCCACAATTTCGGCCCAGCACCAGTAGCGCCCGGTAGAAATCCTCCAATGATTCCCCGAGGCTTTGCCGTCTAGTTGCAAGCAGGTGACGTGCATAGACCTGATTTACAGGGCGGATATAATGCCCTTTTAACAGTTCGATCGCGGCATCATAGTCCTCCGCCTCCTCGATGAGGGTGTAGATCCCAGGGCTGACCCTTGAGTGCAGGAGATGCATTTTCTGTCCTTCTGAGGGGGTGCCTCCGGCCGTCTCGAGGTAGCCTTTAAAGCACGCCAGCCAGTGTTTAAATATTGCAGCCAAGTTCTCCGCGTGGGGGCTGAGTTGTAGGCACTCCGGTTTGATTTGGAGATCCATCCTTCCAGCTTAAGTCTAGTCGATTAAATTGATGCACGATCAATTACACTCAAGACAAAGTGATTTCATAACTGAAGACTTTAATCGACTCGAACTTGTTCCCCAGCAGCTTCGGTACAGAAATTGAAGGCTGCTGGGACGGCACCGGTTCTTATACTCCGCCTGTCAGGGTGGAGCTATGTATCAACAGCCAATGGTAAACTCCTAGGTTTAACCAATGGTCATCAGCCTCTTAGGTACCGCAATACCTGATACTACCACATTCACAAGACTGTTTCCTCCTGACGTCCATCCTCCACACTGTTTACGATATTTCCACGTTTTGTGCCATCTGCAAACCTTGGAATTATCTCCTGAATACCCGCGGTCAAGTCATCCAGGCGAAGGTGATTTCTAAAAAATCCTTCATGGGACATGGCTGTCGCTCGCAGCATTCATTTCCCATCCTGAATTTATTTTTTAATTCATTTTTACGGATGTGAACGTCTCTGGCTGGGCGAGCATTTAATGCCCGTCCTTAACTACCCTCCATTTCATAGGGCATTTGAGAGTCAACCACATTGCCCTTGAGAAGATGGTGGTGAGCTACCCCTTTGAACCGCTGCAGTCCTGTGGTGTAGGTACACCCACAGTGCTGTTAGGGAGGGAGTTCCAGCATTTTGACCCAGCGAAAGTGAAGAAAAAGGGGCACATTTCCAAGTCAGGGTGGTGAGTGACTTGGAGAAGAACATACAATCGGTGGTGTTCACATGCATCTGCTGCTCTTGTCCTTTTAGGTGCTGTAAGCCGCGTGTTTGGAAGGTAATTTAGAAGAAATCCTGGTAGGTTTATCTTATAGATGGTTATCACGGGAGCGGCATGGGTGCACAGTGGTTAGCACTGCTGCCTCACTGCTGCCTCACGGCGCTGGGGTCCCCGGTTAGATCCTGGCCCAGAGTCACTGTCTGTGTGGAGTTTGCACATTCTCCCCATGTCTGCGTAGGTCTCACCTCCGCAACCTCAAAGGTGTGCAGGGAAGGTGGATTGGCCACGCTAAATTACCCCTTAATTAGAAAAACAAAAATTGGGTACTTCAAAATTTATAATAAAAAAATAGATGGTTATTACTGCTACCACAATGCATCACTGCTGGAGGAAGTGAATGTTGAAGGTGGTAGATGGGGTGCCAATCAAGCAGCCTGCCTTGACCTGGATAGTGTTGAGCTTCTTAAGTGTTATTGGAGCTGCACTCATTCAGGCAAGTGGAGAGTATTCCATTACACTCCTGACTTGTGCTTGTAGATTGTGAGCAGTCCTTGGGGAGTCAGAAGGTGAGTTACTCACCACAGGATTCTCCGCCTCTGACCTGCTCTTGTAACCATTGTATTTACATGGCTGGTCCAGTTCAACTTCTGGTCAATTGTAACCCCCATGATGTGAGGGATTCGGCAATGGTAATGCCATTGAATATTATCGGCAGATGGTAAGATTCTCACTTGTTGGAAATGGTCATAGGCTGGCACTTGTCTGGTGCGAATACGGCCGGCACGGTTCCACGCGTCCACACGACGGCCGTATCCACGCCAGCGCATGCGCGTGGTTGCCGGTGTGGAGCAACATGTCGGGGACCTAACAGCCGGCCCGCGCGGTAGGAGGTAGACCCCCTCCAGATCGCGGCCACCCGCCGATCCGAAGCCCCCGATCACGGGCCTGGACCCTGTGGAGGCCCCCCCCAGGAGTCAGATCCCCCCCCCCCCCCAATCAGGACGTTCACAACAGCCGCGGGTCCAAGCTCCTGCCGGGTGGTACCAGGTTTGAACCACGCCGGCGGGACTCGGTGGAACTTGGCGGGAGTTTGGCCCGTCACCCGCAGAGAATTGCCGCGCGGGCCTATTTCACCAGCCCCCGACCGGCGCGCAGGTGCAATTGACCGGAGAATCAGCGGTCCGGCGGCGGAGCGGTGTGGCGAGAATTTCCCGCGCTCCTGCCGATTCTCCGACCCGTCCCGGGCTCGGAGAATCCCGGCCATTATTTCTCACTTATCATCTCAAACCCGGATATTGTCCAGGTCTTAATGTATGTGCACATAGACTGCTTCAGTATCTAAGGCATTGTGAATGGTTTTGAACATTGTTCATTCATCAGCGAACATTCCCACTTCTGACCCGATGATGGAAGGTAGGTCATTGGTAAAACATTTGAAGACGGTTGGGCCTAGGACGTTCCCCTGAGGAACTCCTGTAATGACGTGCCTGGGCTGTAATGATTGATCTCCAACAATCAGAAACATTTTCCTTTGTGATGACTCCAACAGTGGAGAGTTTTCTCCCTGATTTCTATTTTAACCCCAGTTTAACTCTGGTTCCTTGATGCCACATGTGGTCAAATGCAGCCTTGATGTCAAAGGCAATCACTCTCACCTCACTTCTCGAGTCCAGTTCTTTTGTCCATGCTCGAAGCAAGGCAGGAATGAGGTCAGGATCTGAGTGACCCTGGCAGAATCCAAACTGAGCAGGTTGTTGTTGAATAAGTGGCAGCTGATTGCACTGTGGACAATACTTTCCATCACTATGCCGACAATCAAGTGTAGACTGATGGGATGGATATTGCCTAGGTTGGATTTATCCTGCTTTTTGTAGAGAGGATAGACCTGGGCAATTTCTCACTTTGTTCAGGTAGATGCTAGTGTGTAGTAGATGTAGCTGTACTGAGTCAGCTTGGCTAGCAGTGTGGCTAGCTCTGGAGCACGTCTTCAGTACAATTGCTGGAATATTGTCTGGGCCCATAGCCTTTGCAGCACCCAACTGTTTCTTGATGTCATGTGGAATTGACTGAAGACTGGCATCTGTCATGCCAGGGACCTGAGGAAGTGGGTCAGATGTCTCATCTGCTCGGCACTTGTGGCCAAAGATTGGCTGCAAATGCTTCTTTTGCATATGCACTAAGTTACCTCATCATTGAAGATGGGGATATTTGTGGAGCCTCCTCCTCCAGTTATTAAATTAAATGTCCACATCCTTTCACAACTGGATGTGGCAGGACTGCGGAATATAAATCTGATCCGTTGATTGTGGGATCTCTTGGCCCTGTCTACCACATGCTGCTTCCCCTGTTTGACATGCAAGTCGTCCTGTGTTTAGCTTCATCGGGTTGGCACCAAATTATTTTAGGTATGCCTGGTACTCCTGCTGACATGCCCTCCTGCACTCTTCATTGGACAGGGTTCATCCCCCAGGTTGTTAATGGTTGAGTGAACAATGTGCAAGGCCATGAGTTTACAGGTTGTGGTTGTATGCAATTCTGCTGCTGCTGATGGCCCACAGCGCCTCAGGGATATCCAATTTTGATTTGCTATATCCATTCAAACTCAAAATTAAGCACCATGCTAGTGCACACAACATGGTGGAGGTTATCTTTAATGTGAAGACGGACTTTGTCTGCAGAAGACTGTGTCGTGGTCACTCCTACCGATCCTGTCATGGACTGTTGCAACTGCAACAGGTAGATTGGAGAGAATGAGGTCAAGTAGGTTTTTTTCCCTCTTGTTGACTCCACCATCACCTGCCACAGACCCAGGCTAGCAGCTATAGCCTTCAGGACTTGGCTACGGGTAGCACGGTAGCATTGTGGATAGCACAATTGCTTCACAGCTCCAGGGTCCCAGGTTCGATTCCGGCTTGGGTCACTGTCTGTGCGGAGTCTGCACATCCTCCCCGTGTGTGCGTGGGTTTCCTCCGGGTGCTCCGGTTTCCTCCCACAGTCCAAAGATGTACAGGTTAGGTGGATTGGCCATGATAAATTGCCCTTAGTGTTGGGTGGGGTTACTGGGTTATGGGGATAGGGTGGAGGTGTTGACCTTGGGTAGGGTGCTCTTTCCAAGAGCCGGTGCAGACTCGATGGGCCAAATGGCCTCCTTCTGCACTGTAAATTCTATGATACTTCAGTTAGTAGTGGTGCTATCAAGCTACTCTTTGTGATGGACATTGAAGTCCCCCACCCAGAGTACATTTTGTGCCCTAGCCTCCCTCAGCATTTGCTCTAATTAGTTGTCTGCAAGTTTCCTTATCCTTTTTTGAGCTGATGGGATCCAAAGTTAATGTTGAGGACTCCTAGCGCAACTCCCTCCTGATGTATACCACTGCGGTGCCACCTCATGTGTGTTTGACCTGTAGCTGGGACAGGACATACCCAGGGATGGTGATAGTGGTATCTGGGATATCTGTCTGTAAGATATGATTCCATGTGTATGAAAATAGGTATGAGCAAGGTAATCTTTGGATTATTACCTGTGCCGCATGCAAATTGGCAAAGGACAAATAAGATTAGAGAAATGAATGCGTAGCTCAAAAACTAGTCTGGTAGAAGTGTGTTCTAGTTCATGGGGCACCAGAATCAGTACCTGAGAAAGTGGGGCTACACCCGAACAGTGTTCTAGCTATCTGCATAACGAGGGAAGTAGAGAGGATTTTGTACTACATAATGGGGACGGGATCAAATTTTGGAAGGTACAATAGACTAAAGGGTAAAGACAAGAGAAGAGAGAAAAGTCCAAATTTGGGAAACAATAACAGACCGTGACAGGAAGGGATAGACAGTACAAATCTAAGAATAAAACAGCAAATAAGGTTAGCAGTTACAAAAATAATAGAAGGAAAAAACTAAAGGCTCTGTATCTGAATGCACATAACATTTAAAACAAGACAGATCAACTGATAACTCAAAGAGAAATCAATAAGAATGATTTGATAGCCATCAGAGAGACATTGCTGCAGGATGACATATATTGTGACCTGATTATTGAAGGGTACATGACATTTAGGAAGTACAGGAAACTAGGAAAGGTTGGAGGGGGGTGGCTCTGTTAATTAATGATGATATGAGCACATTAGAGAGGGCTGACCTAAGTTCAGGAAACAAGAAGTAGAAGAGATTTGGGTAGAGATACGAAATGATAAAGGTAAGAATTCACTTGTGGGAGTGGTGTACAGGCCCCGCGACAGTACCCACACAGTACGACGGAGTTTATCAGAAAGGTATGGCGATAATCAGGTTGATTTAATCTACATATAGACTTTAAACATCTGATGGGCAAAAGTAGTGTTGATCCCCAAATTTCTTTCTCTGTCAGTCTGGCCTCAATAAAAGTTGAGATGGATTCGCACGTAAAAAGAAGTTATTTATTTAGCTTGCAAGCTTGAATCATCTTACAGAAACGTAAGAGACATCCAGCCTCTTACACCCCAGAAAACGACTGAACTAAAAGACAAAGGGATCTCTGCAAAATCAATTCAAATGGTATCAAGTTTCACATACTCGACGGACATAGGTCAGCCTATGTCCCTCCTGACCTGTTCGATCTATTCTGATTGGCTCACTTCCAATCCCTTTCTCTGGCCCCTATCAATGCAGCATCACTCTCATAGACACACCTCTTCCTGCTTTTTCCATGCGGTCTCAAACCCCTTTGTCCCTAACTGCCAGAATCAAAGTGGCTTATTTCTACATACATTAACTAGTAACTCTAAAGTAACTATTTTATATCACATTCGTCAGTAGTTGAGATGAGTTAATCTGATGCCTTTGGATGCCAACCAAGAGCAGGCTATACTCGACCTAGTATATTACAATAAGATAGGATTAATTAATGACCTCATAGTGAATAAAGGTGCCCCTGGGTAGCAGCGATCATATGATTGAATTTTGCATCCAGTTTGAGGGAGAGAAGAGTGGGTCCCAGGCTAAAATTTTAAACTTAAATAAGGGCAAATGAGGGCAAGAAACAGAGCTAGCTAAAATAAACAAACCATTTAGGTAAGGAATAGGGCAATAGGGATACAGTGGCAGACATTTCAAGGGATATTTCAGAATACACAGAATAGATCGATTCCAATGAATAAAAAAAATTCTTCAGGGAGAACCATGTTTAACTAAAAAGGTTAAAGATAGTGGCTGGAATCTTCAGTCGTTCACAAACGGAGGGATTCTCTGGTCCCGCCGGCAGCGCACCCTCTGCCCGTAAGTTACCCAGCGGCATGGAGTGGTTTCAATGGAAATTCCCATTGACATCAGTGGGAGCAGAGAATCCTGCCGCCAGCGAACATTGTGTCACCTCCCGTCACCGGGAAACATGCGGCTGGGTGGCTGGAGAATCCTGCCCAGTATGAAACTTAAAGAAAAATGATATAACTGCGCAAGGATGGGTGGCAAGTCCGGAGATTGGACAGAATGAAAAAAACAGCAAAAGATGATTTAATGAGGAGGGGGAAATTAAAGTATGAGAGAAAGCTAGCTAGAAATAAGACAAAATAAGAGTTTTTATAGTTATTTAAAAATTAATGATTTAACAAAGTGAGCATGATCCTTTGGAAAGTGAGTCTGGGAATTAATAATGGAGAATATGGAGATGGCAGATGAATTGAGCAGGTATTTTGCATCAGTTATCACGATAGAGTACCATCCCAGAAATAGCTGTAAATCGGGGAATTGAAGGAAGGGAGGAACTCAGGAAAATTAGAATCACTGGGGAAGGGATACTGAGCAAATTGTTGGATCTGCGGGCTGACAAGTCCCCGAGTCCTGATAATAATAATAATCTTTATTAGTGTCACAAGTAGGCTTACAGAATACTGCAATGAAGTTACTGTGAAAATCCCCTCGTCTCCACACTCCGGCACCTGTTCGGGTACACTGAGCGAGAATTCAGAATGTCCAAATCACCTAACAAGCAAGCCTTTTGGGA
The DNA here is from genome assembly GCF_047496885.1 of Scyliorhinus torazame. NCBI lineage: Eukaryota > Metazoa > Chordata > Chondrichthyes > Carcharhiniformes > Scyliorhinidae > Scyliorhinus > Scyliorhinus torazame. Next base: position 281,897,178 of record NC_092711.1, on the reverse strand, counting down.
CTTGTGGGAGGAAACGTGAGCACCCGGAGGAAATCCATACAGACATGGGGAGAAAATGCAGACTCCGCATGAACAAAGTCGGGAATCAAACCCAGGTCTCTGGCGCTGCGAAGCAACTGTGCTAACCACTGTGCTATCATGCCGCTCCTAGGACTTCATCATAGAGTCCGAAAGAAAGAGCAAGTAAAATCGTCTCTAATTTTCCAAGATTCCCTAGATTCAGGGAAAGTTCCACTCGATTGGAAAATACTGAATATAATCATTTATTTAAAAAGAGAGGGAGACAGAAAGCAGGAAACTACAACCAGTTAGCTTAATATCTGCCATAGGGAAAATGTAAGAAGCTATTAGTAAAGACATTATAGTTGGGCATTTGGAAAAAAGGCAGAGTCAACATAGTTTTGTGAAAGGGAGAAATCATGGACAGGATTCTCCGACCCCCCGCCGGGTCGGAATTGCTGGGGCGCAGCGTGAATCCCGCCCCCGCCGGCTGCCGAATTCTCCGGCGCCGGGGTTTTGACGGGGGCGGGAATCGCGCCGTGCCAGTCAGCGGCCGCTGGTAGCGGCCCCACCCCCGGCGATTCTCCGGCCCGCGATGGGTCGAGCGGCCGCCTGTTTTAGGCCGGTCCCGCCGGCGTAAATTAGACCTGGTACTTACTGGTGGGACCTGGCTCTGCGGGCGGCCTCGGAGGGCGTGGGGGGATCTGGCCCCGGAGAGTGCCCCCACGGTGGCCTGGCCCACGATCAGTGCGCACCGATCCGCGGGCAGGCCTGTGCCATGGGGGCACTCTTTCCCTCCGCACCGGCTGCTGTGGACCTCCGCCATGGGCGGCTCGGAGAAGAACTCCTCTGCGCATGCGCTGGGGTGACGCCAGTACAGGCTGGCGCTCCCACGCATGCACCAACTCGTGGAGGCCCTTTGGCAGCAGTTGCCACGGCACCAAGCCCCTTCCGCGCCGATTGGCGCAGCGCCAACTGCGCCAGCGCCGGCCTAGCCCCTGAAAGTGCGGAGGATTCTGCACCTTCCGGGCGGTCCGACGCCGGAGTGGTGCACGCCACTCCTCGGCATTGGGACCGCCCGCCCCACCGTGTAGGGGAGAATCCTGCCCCGTGTTTAACCAACATATTGGCGTTTTTGATGAAGTAATGTGTGCTGTGGAGAAGGCTTTTAATAAAGTGCCACATCAAAGGTTATTGCGGGAAATTGTAGGGGTAACATACTGGCATGAATGGAAAATTGCCTAGATAATAGGAAGCAGAGAGCAGGGAAAAATGGGTATTTTCCTGGTTGGCAAGATGCGACGAATGGTGTGCCAAAGGGATCAGTGCGGGGGCCTCAACTTGAAAAAATTGGAGACTTCTGGCCCTGACTCCCGTCACTGCTGACGGGTTACCGGTTGCTGGGGTGACCTATGTCAGCGATACTCTCTGAGGCCCCCGTCCGGCACCCTTCTGTAGGAGCTACTGTGGCCATTGCCCTTGGGTGAGCCGTGTGCGGAGATGCCGGCGAGTGGGCAGCAGGTTGGGGGGAGGAAAGAGTTGGTGAGGTGGGGGGTGGAATGCAGGGGTGGTGGAGTGGGTGCACCCCTACAGCCGATGTCACTCTGCACAACCACGGGGGCGGTCAGTGCGATTCACAGCAAGGTGGCTCCGTTGCAGACCACGGCAATGGCGGTCCGTGCTTAGTCCCCCGGTCCCATGGGGGGGGTCACCCTGACCCCACAGCCCATCCGCTGGTCAACCCCCATCACCACCAGCTGCACTACCCCCTAGGCCTGGCAGAGGCACCCACCCTCCCAACCAGTGGCAGGTCCGGCAGTGCATGGTCACGCCTCTGCATGTCTGGCCTCTTCTCTCACCCTCGGCCACGGCGCCTGTTTCCCAATTTTTAAGTGAAACATGCCATCGGTAATTCCTCATGCCGTAGCTGGAGCATTGCAGAGGCCCCAGAGACTACTGGGTCAGGCCGCTAGTGATATGTGAACGACGTTTGCTGTGCGTGCAGAGTAGAACGCATTGACACCGCTGTCGAGGCACCGGAACATGCCATTCTGGTGGGCGGCGGCCACAATTTTGGCCTCATGACTGATTCTCCCCCAATCGCCTTTCCCGATTTCGGCATCGGCCGACGGAGAATCCCGCCCAAGATCAACAGTGTCTGGAATAAGGTAAGTCTGGGGTTCTTATGGCATGAGGGGGCCTTTTCAGAGGCCCCAGAGGAGGGGGGACCTTTTTGGTGCCCAGGCAGGGAGGCACTGAGTGAGGTTTTGATTTTAGGGGGAATGCTGCGATGCACACAGGGCACCCTCCAAAGAATGTAACCCCTTCCTTCCTGCCTTTTCATCAACTTGGTGAAAAAGCAGCTTTCCCACTCTGGCCCATCTTTACTGCCCAGTGTAGTATGGCGGTGGCGGTGGATTCAGGGCCTGAAGTAGGCAATAACTGGACACTCGAGGGCCTGAGCCAACTAGTCAAACAGTTAGGCCTAAGGGCGGACAGGTTAATGAGCATCTTACCCACCTTTCATACTGTGGGGACCAGGTTGGGGTGGTCTGGAAGGAAGTGGGGCAGCCGCCTCCCTCCCCCCGCCCCAGCAGAAAATACATCCAGATGGGTGCATAATATCCAGCCCATTATTCATTTTTTATCAATTTAATTAATTTGATCACCCCTCAACCTTCTGTGCTCGAGAAAGCAAGCCCAAGTTCACGCAACAGTTCACATAATTGAACTCTTTAAACCCCCGTTTCATTCTGGTGTAGACAAGGGCCCTCCATCTTACAAGACAGCAGTTTGTGCCTGTGTAGTCAACTCTATATTAATCATCGCCCAGTGTGGCTCAGGGGTTCCACTGTGGCTCGGCAGCCTTGGCTTCTTTTTGGTCAGAGGAAGACCATGGACTGAGAGGGTTTAGGATTTGCTAGCCTGTTTTCTCCGGGTCCTCTTCTTGGACAGCTGAGCATTTGTTTCTTCCTGCCTCTTCCAATTCCCTTTCAAATAGTCAGCTTCCGGAGGTCACAGCCATAAGAGACTGTATCTGCTATCCCCAGCTAATTCTCATTCAGGGAATACTCTAAAATCCCCAAGTGAGTAGCCTCACTTGCCCACATTGAACTGCGTTTGCCACAGTTTTGCATAGGGTGCGATGCAAAATGAGGCCGGTGAATAGTTGGAGAGGCCAAAAACGAGAACTGTGCCAGGCGCCAAACAGTTTGCAATGCAAATAGCCCACTCCCGTGGGTAAAATCGGGATCCCGCCATAACGAGGCGAGAAACCAATTATCACCACTTATTTCCATACAATTTGCGGGAGCCACCCCATATCCAACAGCCTCCGTCATTCAGCAGACTCCTCAGCAAGTGGTCACCTGACTTAGTACTCCTTTTGAAAAACGTGAACCTGGCGGAAGGGCTTCTGTAGGGAGCCGAGGACATGAGTAGCCATCTTTGCTCACAGGTAATGAGCCCAGAGGCACTGGGATTGCCACCCCAGTGCATGGTGGAGGTAGGCACCCTCGGGGGGGGAGACCCTCCACAGGGGTGGGCCGCTATAGGAAGCATGGGGGGCAACCACACTGCCAACTTCTGGATCGATTTCCCATACCGTTATCCCTGGCCATCCGCCCCAATGACCGCCCATAACCCCTGCCGACTGCCAAGGCCTCTGGCCGTGCGACTGGTTGCCTATCGCGAATATGGAATTGGCAATTGTGGTTAAGTGAACAGTTCACACAACCCAAGTGGATTCCTGTGGTTGGGCGGGCCATGTAGCATGTGGGAGTCATTGCTTAGCATCCCAATCAGATCTTGATGCCTGGGCACTGCCTGAACACTGCAGGGATCAACACCGCACGCACATCAGCCAACATCCGAATACTCAGGGATGGGGCACAGCTTCCGGGATATGTCCACGGCTGGAGGGTGGGTGGCTGCCACGACAAGGGGTGAATGCCTGGATAGATGGGCAAAGGGATCAGAGGTCAGCTCGCATTGCGGAAGAAAGTTACAGAGGCGTCAAAATGGTTGTGAACAAGGGTGTTTAATGTGTTTAACAATTCTCATCTCTCCCGATGGCCCGTGCTCTGACTTCGAGACATGGCCTCGTTTGAGGGATGGAACTCGGGGGAGCTGGTGGCCATTGTCGCCACTTCATGGGATGGGTCAAGGTTTGCACCCAGCGCATCCTCTTCCCGGTCGGTGCCTAAAGGGCCCTGGGGTTTACCTTGGGATGGAGGGCAGCCTGTTCAACCCCCGGCTGCCACTGCATCATCTGGCTCTGCCAGCCCTGGCGGTTCTCCATGGTCCGCACCATCGTGTTGATGCCCTGGGCAATGCTCCTCAGTGACTGGGACATGCTCTGCAGCGCCTTGGCAATGCCCACCTGTGAATGGGCCAAGCTCCGCATCACCTCGGCCATTCCCATCTGAGAGCAGGACATGTCCCGCAGAACCTCATCAAGGTCGGCCTGATACTGGGTGTGAGTCGGAGATCCTGCCAAGACCCTCAGCCATGGCCGTCACCGACGCCTTGGACACCTTCACCAATGGTGGCGATGTCACACACCAGGCTCTTCACTGCGGTCGCCACCCCAGCAGTGCTGGCCTTGATGCCACACATTGCCGGAGACAACTCCTCCGTCCGAAACCTCTGGTACTCCTCCAAGTGGCTGTGGGTCTACTGGAGTGATGCTGATATCTGCCTCTGAATGTCCCGGCTGCTCCCTATCATCTCCACCAGCTCCGAGTACCTCTGTACCACAGGCTCATCATCACACTGGGACCCAGCGGGCCCTGGGATCTAGCAATCCTCTGACTGCTGTCTCACCTGGGTTTCCTGCCTCCACCTGATGTACATCAGCAGTGTGGTGCTCACCAGATTGTGCCCCCAAAGCCTGACCACTAACATGTCCCACTGAGGTGTGTGCCATCTGTGCTGGTGGAGGGTGGGGATGAAAGCTGTGCAGCGAATATAACAGTTGCATCCTCGGAGTTCTCCTCCGAGCTGGTCTTCATGGAGGCTGGTCACCCGGGATGGGCCGGTGCTGTCGGCTGGAGGACCTACGGGTGATGAATGGATATGCATTCAGTGGGAGTGATGTGTCATTCTGTAAAGCAATCACTACTTGCGTTGACAGGTCCCCACGGTGGACGCTCCCTTGGTGGGGGGGGGTCGTTGGTTAGCATTGGTGTCTACTCACTCGTGCTACCCAGTGTAGGTCATTGACCTTTTTTCCATACTGGGACAGTCCTCCTGGTCACACTCCCCGAACTCACAGCTGCTGCCACCTCGTCCCAGGCAGCACTGGGAGTATGGCTCACCCTCCGGCAACCTCGGGGGAACAGGACGTCCCTCCTGGCCTCCCCAGATCTACGTCCCTGAATCTTGGGACTGGTCTCCTCAGCGCCATTGTTGTGAGCTGGCTGGGGTTGGCTGAGCAAGTGCAGCTTAAGTGCTGCTCGACCTCGTTAGCGGGGGACTGGCGAGCACCGTCCCTCTGAATCAGCTGGTGAGTCTGCATTTGTGGCGGGAAGCCCTTGAGGCCTCGTTGAGTGGACCAATTCATGCTGAATTGTGTTGCCGGCCTCACTGGGTCGAGTGCCGGGTAGCTCGTGACAATTCCCGTTCGCTACAACACTTCAAATTTTTTGGGGAGAATTGGGCCCGTAGTCTGTAACCTTTTGTAACTGTTCCTTTGGAGCTTCCTACTTCCTGCTGCCCGAATAACTGCCCCCTAAATTAGTGTCTTTTATAAATTCTTGTATCGGATTTGGGCGTCGCTGTTAGACCAACATTTATTTACCATTCTGAACTGTCCTTGGGAAGGTGGTTGTGAGCCACCTTCTTGAACCACTGGCTTTCATTTTTGCAAGAACACCCACAGTGCTGTTAGGAAGGAGTTCCAGGACTTAGACCCAGTGATCGTGAAGGAATTGCAGTGTAATTTCAAGTCAGGATGGTGTGTGTCTTGGGGATTAACTTGCAGGTGGTGATGTTCCCATCTGCTGAGAGCACATCTGCTGCCCTTGTCCTTCTAGGGGATAGAGGTCACGGGTTAGGAAGGTGCTGTTGAAGGAGCCTTGGTGAGTTTCTGCAGTGCATCTGGAGATGGTACACACTGCTGCCACTGTTCGTCAGTGGTGAACGGAGTGAATGTTGAAGGTGGTGGATGGGGTGCCAGTGAAGTGGGCTGTTTTGTCCTGGATGGCGTCAACCTTCTTGAGAGTTGTTGGAGCTGCACTCTTCCAGGCAAGTGGAGAGCATTCCACCACACTGCTGTTGTGAGTCTTGCAGATGGTGGACACGTATTGGGGAGTCAGCAGGTTATTGATAAATATCGTGCAAAGCTGAGGCCACTTTGCTGATCTTTGGGAAACACCAGTTGTTCCATTCTGCGCATCAGAGTGCTTATTCTTAATCTCAACTCTCTGTTTCCCACCCAACCTATGCTGCGAGGCTGCCTCCAAGTCTGCGAGCATTTATTTTTGATAATATTTTGTGTGAAACCGTACAAAATGCCTTCTAAAAGTCCATATGAGCAAAATCTATAGACACCATGGGCGCGATCTTCCGGCCTCGTTACACTCGCGCTCAAGCAATACGAGGCCGGTGAATAGCGGGAGGCCAAAAACGGGAACCACGCCAGGCCCAAAACTGTTTCCGTGCAACCGGCCTGCTCCCGTAGGTGAATTCGGAATCTCTCTGTAGCGTAGCGAGAAACCAATTATCACCACTTAAGCCCCATTTCTATACAATTAACGAGAACCACCCGTCATCCAACGGCCTCCCCAGGAAGTGTTCATGCTGGTACCGATTAGTACTCCTTTTTAAAAATGTGAACCTGACGTAAGTGCTTCTGTGGGGAGCCGAGGAGGTGAGTAGCCATCTTTGCTCACGGGCAAAGAGACCGGAGACACTGGGCTTGCCACCCCAGTGGGAGGGGGTGGGGAAGGAGGTGCTTGGGGGGCAATCGCTCGCGGCACTTCTATGCCAACCCCTGGATCCCAACACCATTCCGGGGGCAACCTTTGTCCCTGCCCGTCTGCTCCACTGATCACCCATAACCCCCACCAACTGCTGAGGACCCTGGCTGCGCGGCTGAAGGCTATCGCTAATAGGGAATTGGCAATCATGGGAAAGTGAGCACTTGACACATGCCAAGTGGACTGCTGTGGGTAGGCGGGCCATGTAGCATGTGGGAGTCATTGCCAACCATCCCAATTACACGTGGACACAGTGCCTGAACACTGTGGTAGGTAACACCTCACAGGCAGCAGCCAACATCCGAACACCCAGGGAATGGGACACAGCTCCAGGAGCATGGTCGGAACCTGGGTGAGCGCCATGGGGGTGGGGTTGCCTGGAGGATCAGCCAGCTTTGCGGAAGAAAGTGACAGAGGCATCATGGTTGTGCAAAACGTTGTTTCATGTGCTGTACAATACCAATTTCCGATAGTGCTGCCCGTCCAACCCCTCCGGGCCCCAACCCCACCCCCTACGTAACGCCTCCCCCCCCACCCTGGTGCCTTCAGTGACCCTCGACATACTTGGCCCTCCTAGCTCTATCACTTCGTACTGGTGTGTCCCCAGGATGCACATCTGAGGTGGAGGCAGCCAGCTGCTTACCTCGTCCCGTGGTCCTCTATGCCTCTGGCGGGTGTCCTCCGGGGGCTCTGGGGCCGGAGGGTCCCTGCTCACTTGTCGACGGCACATGCACAGCCGTGCCGCCCTGTCCGTATGCTGACCCCGAGATGCGGCCTCATCAGAGGGGTGTAACTCGGGAGAGCTGGTGGCCACCATGCCACCCCATGGGATGGGTCCAGGTTGGCACGCAGCGTCCCCTGCTCCCGGTCAGTGCCCATAGGGCCCTGGGTTCACCTTGAGATAGAGGGGCAGCTGGTTCGAGCCCTGGCTGCCACTGCATCATCTGGCTCTGCCAGCTCTGGCGGTTCCCCATGGTCTGCACAATCGTGTCAACACCCTCGGTAATGCTCCTCAGTGACTAGGACATGCTCTGCAGTGCCTTGGTAATGCCCACCTGCGACTGGGCCAAGCTCCGCAGCACCTCGGCCATTCCCATCTGAGAGCAGGACATGTCCCGTGGAACCTCATCAAGGCCGGCCTGGTACTGGGTGACATCCCCCATTGAGGTAGGCATACTGCCAAGACCCTCAACCATGGCCGTCACCGACTGCACGAAGCCTTGGACACCGTCACTCAAGGTGCGGCGTCGTGAACCAAGCTCGCCACTGAGGTCACCACCCTAGCAGTGTTGGTCTCGTGCCACTTATTGCCGGTACCACCTCCTGCACCTATAGCCTCTGGGACTCCTCCAAGCGGCTATGGATCTGCTGGAGTGACGCTGACATCTCCCTCTGAATGACCCGGCTGCTCCTTATCGTCTCCATCAGCTCCGGGTAACCCTGTACCAGAGGCTGAGCATCAAGCAGGGATCCAGCAGACCTCTGACTGCTGCCTTGCCTGGGGCTTCCTGTCTCCACCAGATGGGCATCATCAGCAGTGTCGAGCTCACCAGATTGTGCCCCAGAAGCCTGACCACTAACATCTCCCACCGAGGTGGTGGAGGCTGGAGATGACAGCTGTGCCGCGACTATAACAGTGCCATCCACTGCTGGACCAGCGAGAGAATGGACATGTGAACATGGACATGTGGACACGTTTGACAGGTCCTCTGGGTGGAACATGGTTCCTCACCTCTGCGGTGTCCGCCAGCCTCCACTTTGGTGACCGCCCTGTCCTCGGCCACGCAGTTCACTTCCAGGGTCCACTCCTCGAAGGAGGTGAGGATTCTCAAGTCCACCACCCCACATCCAGCCTGGGCCCTCTCCCGCCGATTACAGGAGAGCTTTTCCTGAGGAGACACATAGTTAGCCATTTGCGTGATTCACAGTTGTGGGAAGAGGGATGTGAAGGGAGGGTTGGGTTGGAGGGAGTGCTGAAGGGGGAAGGGGATGGAGGGAAGATTGGGGGTCACCAGGATGAGTGGCCATTAATTGGCCACAAAAGCCCTGAATTGGCCCAAGGGTAGGCAGGCCACCTGACACCTAGGGTCGCAATTCTCCCACAAAATGTCTCGGATCGTGTTTTCCGGATCCTTAAGGGGAGGGGGAGTAGCCCCAAGTCGTGGTCCACATAGGTACCAACGACATAGGTAGGAAAGGGGATGGGGATGTAAGGCAGGAATTCAGGGAGCTAGGGTGGAAACTTAGATCTAGCACGAACAGAGTTATTATCTCTGGGTTGTTACCCGTGCCATGTGCTAGCGAGACGAGGAATAGGGAGAGAGAACAGTTGAACACATGGCTACAGGGATGGTGCAGGAGGGAGGGTTTCAGATTCCTGGATAATTGGGGCTCATTCTGGGGTAGGTGGGACCTCTACAAATGGTATGGTCGACACCTGGACCAGAGGGGTACCTATATCCTGGGGGGAAAATTTGCTAATGCTCTTCGGGAGGGTTTAAACTAGTTCAGCAGGGGATTGGGAACCTGAATTGTAGCTCCAGTATACAGGAGGTTGAGAGCAGTGAGCTAATGAGTAAGGTTTCAAAGTTGCAGGAGTGTACCGGCAGGCAGGAAGGTAGTTTAAAGTGTATCTTCTTCAATGCCAAGAGCATCCGGAATAAGGTGGGTGAACGTGCGGCTTGGGTTGGTACCTGGGACTTCGATATTGTGGCCAGTTCGGAGACATGGATAGAGAAGGGACAGGAATGGTTGTTGCAAGTGCCGGGGTTTAGATATTTCAGTAAGCTCAAGGAAGGTGGTAAAAGAGGGGGAGGGGTAGTATTGATAGTCAGGGACAGTATTACGGTGGCAGAAAGGACGTTTGATGAGGACTCGTCTACTGAGGTAGTATGGCCTGAGGTTAGAAACAGGAAAGGAGAGGTCACCCTGTTGGGGGTTTTCTATAGGCCTCCGAAAAGTTCCAGAGATGTAGAGGAAAGGATTGCAAAGATGATTCTGGATTGGAGCGAAAGTAACAGGGTAGTTGTTATGGGGGACTTTAACTTTCCAAATATTGACTAGAAACGCTATAGTTCGAGTACTTTAGATGGGTCCGTTTTTGTCCAATGTGTGCAGGAGGGTTTCCTGACATAGTATGTAGATAAGCCAACGAGAGGCGAAGCCATATTGGATTTGGTACTGGGTAATGAACCAGGACAGGTGTTAGATTTGGAGGTAAGTGAGCACTTTGGTGATAGTGACCACAATTCGATTACGTTTACTTTAGTGATAGAAAGGGATAGGTATATACTGCAGGGCAAGGCAATTAATGATGCGATGAGGCAAGACTGAGGATGCATCAGATGGAGAGGAAAACTGCAGGGGATGGGCACAATGGAAATGTGGAGCTTGTTCAAGGAACAGCTACTGTGTGTCCTTGATAAGTATGTACCTGTCAAGCAGGGAGGAAGTGGTTGAGCGAGGGAACCGTGGTTTACTAAAGCAGTTGAAACACTTGTCAAGAGGAAGAAGGAGGCTTATGTAAAGATGAGACGTGAAGGTTCAGTTAGGGCGCTCGAGAGTTACAAGTTAGCTAGGAAGGACCTAAAGAGAGAGCTAAGAAGAGCCAGGAGGGGACATGAGAAGTCTTTGGCAGGTAGGATCAAGGATAACCCTAAAGCTTTCTATAGATATGTCAGGAATAAAAGAATGACAAGGGTAAGAGTAGGGCCAGTCAAGGACAGTAGTGGGAAGTTGTGCGTGGAGTTTGAGGAGATAGGAGAGATGCTAAATTAATGTTTTTCGTCAGTATTCACACAGGAAAAAGACGATGTTGTTGAGGGGAATACTGAGATACAGGCTACTAGACTAGAAGGGCTTGAGGTTCATAAGGAGGCGGTGTTAGCAATTATGGAAAGAGTGGAAATAGATAAGTCCCCTGGGCCAGATGGGATTTATCCCAGGATTCCCTGGGAAGCTAGGGAGGAGATTGCTGAGCCTTTGGCTTTGATCTTTAAGTCATCTTTGTCTACAGGAATAGCGCCAGAAGACTGGAGGATAGCAAATGTTGTCCCCTTGTTCAAGATGGGGAGTAGAGACAACCCCGGTAACTATAGACCAGTGAGCCTTACTTCTGTTGTGGGCAAAGTCTTGGAAAGGTTTATAAGAGATAGGATGTATAATCATCTGGAAAGGAATAATTTGATTAGAGATAATCAACACAGTTAAGTGAAGGGTAGGTCATGCCTCACAAACCTTATTGAGTTCTTTGAGAAGGTAACCAAGCAGGTGGATGAGGGTAAAGCAGTTGATGTGGTGTATATGGATTTCAGTAAAGCGTTTGATAAGCTTCCCCACGGTAGGCTATTGCAGAAAATTCTGAGGCATGGGATTCAGGGTGATTTAGCAGTTTGGATCAGAAATTGGCTAGCTGGAAGAAGACAAAGGGTGGTGGTTGATGGGAAATGTTCAGCCTGGAGTCCAGTTACTAGTGGTGTACCACAAGGATCTGTTTTGGGGCCACTGCTGTTTGTCATTTTTACAAATGACCTGGAGGAGGGCGTAGAAGGATGGGTGAGTAAATTTGCAGATGACACTAAAGTCGGTGGAGTTGTAGACAGTGCGGAAGGATGTTACAAGTTACAGAGGGACATAGATAAGCTGCAGAGCAGAGCTGAGAGGTGGCAAATGGAGTTTAATGCAGAAAAGTGTGAGGTGATTCATTTTGGAAGGAATAACAGGAAGACAGAGTACTGGGCTAATGGTAAGATTCTTGGTAGTGTGGATGAGCAGAGAGATCTCGGTGTCCATGTACATAGATCCCTGAAAGTTGCCACCCAGGTTGAGAGGGTTGTTAAGAAGGCGTATGGTGTGTTAGCTTTTATTGGTAGAGTGATTGAGTTTCGGAGCCATGAGGTCATGTTGCAGCTGTACAAAACTCTGGTGCGGCCGCATTTGGAGTATTGCGTGCAATTCTGGTCGCCGCATTATAGGAAGGATGTGGAAACATTGGAAAGGGTGCAGAGGAGATTTACCAGAATGTTGCCTGGTATGGAGGGAAGATCTTATGAGGGAAGGCTGAGGGACTTGAGGCTGTTTTCATTCGAGAGAAGAAGGTTAAGAGATGACTTAATTGAGCCATACAAGATGATCAGAGGATTGGAAAGGGTGGACAGTGAGAGCCTTTTTCCTCAGATGGTGATGTCTAGCACGAGGGGACATAGTTTTAAATTGAGGGGAGATAGATATAGGACAGATGTCAGAGGTAGGTTCTTTACTCAGAGAGTAGTAAGGGTGTGGAATGCCCTGCCTGCAGCAGTAGTGGACTCGCCAAAACTAAGGGCATTAAAATGGTCATTGGATAGACATATGGACGATAAGGGAATAGTGTAGATGGGCTTTAGAGTGGTTTCACAGGTTGGCGCAACATCAAGGGCCGAAGGGCCTGTACTGCGCTGCAATGTTCTATGTTCTAAAATCTCTTAAGTTAAATTGTGGCGGGTTTTTCAGGGAGTTTCCCGCAGGCCTGCCGGCAAGTTCCCCAAAGCTATTCAATGACACTTTTGGGGCCCTGGGGAGTTTCTCACCAGTTTAGCCCACACGTGGGGCACGATCTTCCGGAAAAATTTCAAAGTGTTGTAGCAAATGGGAATTGCCGCAAATTTCCCGGCGCTCGGTCCAGCGAGGCCGGCAACGCAATTCAACGTTAATTGGTCCACTTAACGAGGCCTCAAAGCCATCCCGCCCTGAATGCTGGCTCACCATCTGATTCGGCGGGACCCCGCCAGTCTCCCCCGCTAACAACATCGAGTAGCACTTTAGCTGCACTTGCACAGCGAACCCCAGCCAGCTCTTAACAATAGCACCGAGGAGACCGGCCCCAAGATTCGGTGATGCTGACCTGGGGAGGCTCCTGGAGGCGATAGAGGCCAGGACAAATGTCCTGTTCCCCCGAGGATCCCGGATGATGAGCCACAAGGCAGCCAGTGCTGCCTTGGACGAGGTGGCGGCAGCAGTCAGCTAGGGCAGTGTGACCAGGAGGACTGGCCTCTAGTGTCGGAAAAAGGTCAATGATCTGCACCGGGCAGCACGAGTTAGTAGACACCAAAGTCCCACCTCCTCCACTAGCGCAGATTTGCACACCTCAGTGGGACATGTCAGTGGTCAGGCTTCTACGGCACAATGTACTGAGCACCACACTGCTGAGGATGCCCATCTGGTAGAGACAGGAAGCCCCAGGCAAGACAGCATTTGGGACATTCAGAGGGAGATGTTAGCATCATTCCAGCAGATCCTTAGCCGCTTGGAGGAATCCCAGAGGCTACGGGCGCAGGAGATGGCGCCAGCAAGAGTGGCACTGAGGTCAACACTGCTAGAGTGACAGCCACAGTGGAGAGTCTGGTGCACGACGTCGGCACCATGAGTGAAGGTGTCCAAGGCATCGCGCAGTCAATGACGGCCATGGCTGAGGGTCTCGACAGAACGTCTACCTTGCTGGGGGATGTCACCCAGTACCAGTCCGACCTTGATGAGGATCTACAGGACATGTCCCACTCTCAGATGGGAAAAGCCGTGGTGCTGTAGAGCTGGTCCCAGTCGCAAGTGGGCATTGCCAAGGCGCTGCAGAGCATGTCCCAGTCACTGCTGGAGCATGGTGTTGACACGATGGTCTGGACCATGGGGAACCGCCAGGGCTGGCAGAGCCAGATGATGCCAGCCCTCTGATGAGGCCGTGTCTCGGGGTCAGTACACGGGTCAGGGCGTGTCGGCTGTGCATGTGCCGTCGACAAGTGAGCCGGGGCCCTCCGGCCCCAGAGCCCCCAGAGGACACCCGCTAGAAGCACTGAGGGCCACGGGACGAGGTTAGCAGCTGGCTGCCTCCACCTCAGAAATGCAACCTGGGGAAACACCAAGACATAGTGTAGAGTTAGAAAGGCCAAGCATGTTGAGAAGCACTGATGGCACCGGGGTAGGGGAGGGGGGTAGATAGGGGGTGTGGTTGGGGGCGCAGCACTATCGGGAATGGGGTATTGTACAGCACATTAAACAACTTTTTGCACAACCAGTATGATGCGTCTGTCACTTTCTTCCACAATGCGGGCTGACCCCAGGACCCTTTTTATCATCTTTCCAGGCAACCACCCGTGGAATTCCCGTGGCATTCACCCACCCTCCGGCCGTGGACAT